>NC_136993.1:8801288-8979623 GCF_032717465.1 Coenobita brevimanus | reverse complement strand
AGCTAGCTCCAGCCTCCCACTCTCAGCATATAACATGTTTCTCAAATAACAAACCTCTTCCACTCACTCAAGAGACTTACAGCAAGTTCAATCCTTTCACACCTGACAATCTCCACCTAATTCTCCCCCAAACGCCACACACATAAAAAACTCAGCATTATCTCAACAGTCTACCTCTAATACCGCTACAGATTCTCTTGTGCACCCATCTCATCAACAAACTTTCTAACAAGATGAATTACTTCCCACGCTCCTTGTGGCAAATTTTCTGTACATGGCCACTCTTCCCCTTCTTTGACTGTACTGAAACATCAACCCTAGATATCATTAAACTTTGTTTTATCTGCATTTACATATTAAGCTCCCTTGTGCCCCATACCATCTCTCCATTTCCAAAATCTTTCCTCTGCCTCCTTTTCATTCTCTGCAATCAACACCAAATCATCAGCATACAACATCTCCCACAGGAGTCCATTTCTGAAGTCACGTGAGAGGGCTTCAAGGACCATGATAAACAGCTTATTGGACTCAAAACTGGCCCCTGATGCACACCAACATTCATGGAAAACTCATCGTTCAGAAATCTCCATTTCA
This sequence comes from Coenobita brevimanus, assembly GCF_032717465.1. Lineage (NCBI taxonomy): Eukaryota > Metazoa > Arthropoda > Malacostraca > Decapoda > Coenobitidae > Coenobita > Coenobita brevimanus. The sequence continues at coordinate 8,979,029 of NC_136993.1, read as the reverse complement.
CTCTTACCTGGAAGTGCGAGCACCCACATACATGGCCATAACCACTCTAACCGAAAGCCACTCCAACCTAAGCTCTCTCATTGCCCACTTCCACCACCTCTCTAGGGACTCTGTCAAAGGCCTTTTTTACAAATCAACAAAAACAGAAATATAGATCCCTTCTCTTTCCTGAATACATTTCTTCCTGACGCTGTTGAACATAGTGAACATAGCACCAGGTGCAGTCCCCACCTGCTTGGCACAAACCCAAACTGGATCCCATCAACATTCACCCCCTCCCCAGCCACAACCCCCAGAACCCTTCTCCACCACTCTCTGACCATCTGATCCAAAGCTTCATACCCTCCACAACTTCCTCTTTCCAGGGCACACTTCCCTCCCCATGCCAAGCACCCACAATCACACTCCTCAGTCAATCATCCGGGACAATATCACACACACACACACAATCATATTTATCAGGTCCGTTGACCAAACCCCGCCCCCACACCACCTCTGAGGCCCCCAACATCCCAGCAGCCAACCCAGGCACACTGACTGCCCTCACACCTGCACCCCCCACAGCAGCAGGGCCAATCCAGGCCAAGGGCCAAACACTGGATCTGCTGGCCCCGAATCCTTCCCTGTCCCAGCCACACTCCCCACCCAACAACCGGCTTTCACAACTGCTCCCCATACATCTCCAACATCCCTATTTGCCCACCACCACTCCCCCACACACACCACCCGCAGCATTCCGATTATCCCCCTCATCCTGACCATGCCATACCAAACACCACATCCCTACTCCTCCACATGATTCAGGCCATCAAACAAAAGTCTCTGTGACTCCAGACCCCATCACCAGACCCCCCAGCCTTCCAGTGCCTGTGAGCCAAGCACTCTTCCCTGCCACCCTCCCCCACTCCTGGGGAAAGCTCCCCCTCTCCCCAACCAGAACCTCCCACACCCCATCCCACCCACCAAGCCACCCCATGTGCAGGTGAAGCCCCCTCCATCCAACAGCACACTGCATCAGCAACCCTCACAAGAGCTGCTCTTGAGGGCAGTGCACTGCTCACAAACTCCCTCCCACCCATGGCTCCCCGCTCAGCCACCATTCTCCCCCACATCTCGCCTGGAAAGGCATCTCCCCACCACTTGGCCTTCCAGTTTCCACACACCCTCCCAGGTACATAGTCTCTCCCTCCATCATCCACCCCCAAGCAATTCATGCCACAAAATCAACACACATGTGCTGCTGCACACTGCCCTGCCCTCTGCAGATAACCTCAACATCCTCACCAACTCTCCCATCAGCCCTCCTCCCGACCAGAAAACAATCCATTCTGACTGCTACACCCCCCCCCCGACTCAGATGCAGTCAACCCCCTCCCCCCTCCCCAAAAAGCAAGTACTAAACAAAATCATGCCCATTGGCTCCCTCAAACTCGAGTATCCTTTCCCCTTCCACATTTCTTATACTCACATGCACATCCCCCATGTACTCCCTTCATAACCCTGAGCTTCTTCACCTACATATGTACCATTTTATGTATTTAGAAGAAAATGAAGTAGATAACACCAAGACAATTTGGTTTTAGGGGAGGAAGATCATGTGCTACCAACTCTATTAAGTTTCTATAGTAGGGTAATAGATGTCAAGTACATAAGGTAGGAGAGAGGGATGGGCTAGATTCAATGTCTATCTTGATCTCAGGAAAGCATTTGACAGCGTGGCCCGTAAGAGACTCCTGTGGAAGCTTTGAAGACCTTTGGAGGGGTGCATGGGAACCTATTAAAGTGGATTATTTGATAGAACTAGATGAGAACAGTTATAAGGGATGCAGGTTTCTGAATGGAGAAACGTGACCAAAGTGGAGTACCCCAGAATGCTCTGTCTTAGCCCCAATAATGTTTCTGATATATGTAAATGATTTAAGCCAGAAGGTTTGAATAGTTATATGAGTATGTTTCAACAGATGATGCTAATCATTGGAAACATATTAAATATATTGACAGTTGTAAAAACTGCAATGGGACTTGGACAAACTCCACAGAATTGGAGCAAGACTTGGAAAAAAGGACATTTTAATGGCAAGAAGTCATGTATTAGAAATGGGATTAAGTGAAAAAAGAGCTGCACTAGAGATATAAAATAGGCAATGAGATAATTAATAAAAGAAAAGATGATAGAAGGACTTGGGAGTGATTATTCAGACGACTTGTCACCAGAAAAGCAAATAAACAGAATCATTCAAGGCACTTATGGATTTCTGACCAACATGAGAGTGGCTTTTAATTATATGGGCAAGGAAATGCTGACAGAGTTGACAGTGACCATAATAAAGACCAAGATTAGAAAATCTGGCTGTGGTATGCTCAACCTCATTTGAAGAAGCATACTGATAAATCCTGGAGAGGTAGTTCAACAAATGGCAACAAGGATAATACCGTGCCTAAGGGAACTGACCTACTTAGAGAGATTGGAAAAACTGGAAGTTACCAAGACTATACTGAGAAGGATAGTCGGTGCTGGGTGACTGACGCCTAGGAAGGCGGTGAGGTTGGAGCTGGCAAGACACCCTTATGCACTGCATCGCATACAGCTACAGGAAGGCTGCACGATCCGCTGGTGTTGGTAGTGGGCTCCCGTGCTGGGGGTTCTTGTAGGTGCATGGAGATGGCGTGGAGGTAGCTCGAGGTCAGAGACTCCAAGTAAGACGTCTTGCCCAGGCTGATGCAAAAAAAAAAAAAAAAAAAAAAAAGTTCGTGTTTAAATTTTTAGAAATTTTGCGGGCATTAAGAACATGTTATGGAAGGAAGGAAGCAAGCACTTTCAAGAGAACAGCCGAGCAGACAGATGACACAGTAATAGGAAAGAATGCAGTGACAACATTGGATTTGATGATCTTAAGAGAAAAGATGGAGTATGGATATTAATACCTATTTCAGTATAAACGGTAACTGCATAGCCGAGTAGAACATTTTGTTAGCGAAAGTTAACTTGCTTAGGTGATAGTTAGGTTTGGAAAACAGGAAAAGAAGACATGGCAGCTGGTACTGAAAGCATAAGAATAGTAAAGCATGAAGCAGCATGTACTGATGACGTAATAATACTGTCACGAATCAATTCGCGACATTTCCCTTTTGTGAGAAGCCACGAACTATTAGTGGAAAACTCACTGCGTATCGCTCAGCTAACCGTTTCTCCCTCCATTTCGGGGTACACTTTTCAAAACACTCGTCACTGTTTTCAAAAGTGACCGATTTAATGCACGTCACTAAGTGCTGTACTGAGCGATACTATTGTTTTCTTTATTGTTCGCCCCTGCTTGCACTTGACCGTTAAAAATGCGGCCTACTGCTTCCCCTTTTGTTCCCACGACTTGGTCAGTCTAGTGTTTGCTGTGACGGAGAGAGGTCCTGTGCCAGCAGTGTGAGAGGTCAGCTAGTACCCAAACTCCACTTCACAGTTAATCCAGTCCTCCCACCCCCCGGGTGATACATAGCATTCATCGACCGGTATTTCTTTTTGTATAATCCTAGTTATAAGAGTTTAATTAAGGTGTTTTTTTTCCTAGGCGTAAGTATTTAGCTATTGCGTGAGTGGGTGAGTGCGTCTCATTGATTCGATTTGAATTGTAACGTTAAATTTATTTTTTGTAATTAATAAATTTAACAGTTCTTTTCCTTGAGCTTAATGTAAAAAGTAAAATCTTGTTTCATTTCTCCATAATTAAGCTTATTTTCCATATAGCTCCTAGCTTGCATAAACGTTTGCTTTCATAACTGGTACTTAGACCAGTCTTGTGGTATTAACTTAAAATCCGTTGTGCCAGATAGGAGTTAAAGCATCAGCAAGAGCCTGATATTATTATTAGTATTAGTTATTTATTGTCAGGGGTGAAGTAACTTTCTCCAGAGGCTAACAGTACAGTAATTCAGCAATTGTGAGTAATTAGTCTCTGCTGTGTACTGTTGAGAAAGTTTATAAATTGTCGTTCTTAGAGACTCGTGCATAAGCCAGCGTAAAGTAATCGTTGCTTGATGTAGCAAGACAATCATTGTCTCTGCTCTTCAATATTATTGAATATTATTATCAATCAAATAATATTTAAGCATATATTTTTATTTAAAAAACACCGTGATATTAAAAACCCCGTGACAATTGGCGACCTCATTCCAGGATATTAACTCCTAGCTCTAAAGCTATTCACGAGATAGTGCTCACTCATTCATATTTAGGTATTTATAATTAAAGTTTATAGGCACAAGTTTACTGGTGTTTACCGTTAATTTAGCAAGTGAATTTTTGCTTTATTAATCAATAGAGTACTTAACTCTAGTTTATTCTTGGTAACGCCAGACGATTTTATTCGCTCCTGGGTAGTCGCCGTACCCATTGTGTTTATTATTGAGTCTTCCCAGTCATTTACATTTTTTATTTATTCTTTGCCAGTTAACTAGATAAGACTGGTCACCACTAGCTTGTGTCTGTACTCTTTACTTGTGTCATTAGTATTCGTCGCTAAGCAGTCAGTACTCAATTTCGGTTTGCTTAATTTATAAAGATATGGGTCTTTCGGACCCAACCGAAATTAAAGAGTATATACTCTCATGGCATAATCAGGAGCAGCAGCGCGAGAATGATGCCCGTGAAGAGCGTAAGATTCAGCGCGAATATGAGCGAGAACAGCGTGCATATGAACAAGAGCAGCGTGAGAAAGAGCGCGAATACGAGCGGGAACAACGGGAATACGAGCGAGAACAGCGTGAGGAACGAGAGAGAGAACGAGAACACGAACGTGCCGAGCGAGAAGCACGCGAAAAACATGAACTTGAAATGATGAAGCTCAAGCGAGATTCCTTGGCTTCAGACACGTCTGGTGCAGTTGGTCCAAGCTCCACGAGCGTTCCCCCTGCACATGTCATGGCGACCCCACACATCAAGCTTCCCCCATACAAAGATGGCGAGCGAATCGAGCCATACATAGCTCGATTTGAAGACATGGCTCAGCTTTACCAGCTCGATGATGCAGCTAAGCGGCTTCAGTTTCTTAGCCTGTTTGAGGGCCCTGCCCTCGATATTCTCCACAGAATTCGTGGAGACAATCTCACATATGAAGTGATGAAAGCTGCACTCATTAAGGCGTATGGTCTCACAGTAGATGACGCCAAAGCCCATTCATGTGAGCTCGTCTCCAAGACAAGGAGACAGCTGATCAGTTCCTCGACCGTCTCACTGCTTACCTAGGTGAGTGGATGGAGAAAGATGAAACTCCTTCCACGTGTGAGGGGATAATTGACCTTATGCTGCGTACACAGCTAGAGAGGTCGTGGCCTGCTGAGCTCATAGCACAGCTTAAGATCTGCCAGGTGAAAGATGCCAGCGAAATGGCAGAGAAGGCTGACGCATTCTTTACTGCATACGGGTATCAAGCTCGTAAGCAAAACACCTGGAGCAGAAAAGATACTGCCAAGTCTGGGAAGCCATCTCAGACTGAATCCCAGCACCAAGGCCATTCTCAGAATAATGACCAAGGTCCAAAACCGCAGTGGAAGGACCAGGGGCAAAACACTCACAAACCTGAGTGGAAAAGGTACAAGTACCCTAACCAGCAGCAGTATCAGCCACGCAACCGACCGTCGGGACAAACTTTTTCACCACCAGCTCAAAAGAGGCAAGAAGCGAATGCAGCCTTCATTCCTCAGCAGCAGCACGGTGGTCACGTCCCTACCAGCATGGGTACTTCCCCACAGTTCACTAGTCCCACAGTGACAGTGAACCCCCCTCCACAGATGGCCAATGTTCCATCTTCTCAAGGCACAATGTTTGCCACATCAATTCAGCAGCCTCATGAGTGGCTAGCTGCTTCCTCCACAGGCCCTCCCACAGGTGACAGTACCTTCCTTGTTCAGCCAGGGTTTGTGGGAGGCATTCCTGTGAAGGTCCTGAGAGACAATGGTTCCTCAGGTTGCTCTGTCAAGCAGAGTTTAGTTTGGCCTGAGCAGTATACAGGTCGACAGATCCATGTAAGCCTTATTGATGGATCAGTGAGATTGTTCCCTGAGGCATGTATCCAGGTGGCATCTCCATTTTATACTGGTATGACACTTGCAGTTGTCATGCCAGAACCTTTATTTGAACTCATCATTGGAAATATTAATGGAGTCAAGGATAGTTGCTCCGATGACGCTACTCAGACTTCGGCTGCTGCGGTAACACGAGCCATGGCTGAGGCTCCAGACTGTCACCCCAGTGATTATTGAATCGCCGCAAGATCTGATGTGTAGTCAACTTGTTGTACAAGAACAACATTCTGACCCGACACTTGCTACCGTGCGGAACAAACAAAAGGGTCGAGTGATTAAGTATTCACGGGGAGGTCGAGCCAAGTTCCTTCGTAAATAAGGACGGCTCTACCGTGAGTCACGAACACCCGAGGGCGAGGTTCGATTGCAGTTTGTCGTTCCCGCCAAGTACCGCCTAGCAGTGTTACAATGGGGTCATTGTTCAGCCTCAGGAGGTCACATGGGCAAAAGGAAGACCCAGGGCCATATCCGAGCTGACTTTTTCTGGCCAGGGATGGGACGAGACATACATAGTTTTGTCCGTTCCTGCAGTGTGTGTCAAAGTAACACCACTAATCAGGGACATGTCCTTCCTGTGCCATTTCTAACCACACCTGTAATCTCTGAGTCAGTTGAGAGACAGGGTAGTGGTAATGTGGGTGTAGACCTGATGTCTCACCTACTAACTGCTTACTAACTAGCAACTGTTGTATGTTGGGTTCTGTAAATAGGCATCCTCAGAGATTTGAGTAATCCAAGGACCAGCCTGGTTCCCAGTCAAAAGTGTAGACCTGACGTCTCACTTGTTGGCCCCACAGGACACAATATATCCAGGGCCTGTACATACATGTATACCATAAGTTAAGGGGGAAGTTTGAGAACCCTGCAGAGACAGTCCGAGGCTGTGTACGAATTACCTTGTGGAACGTCTCGAGCTGTGGGCCTCTCTGAGGATTCCCGGAGAATGCACATTACCACATGAGTGTTCACACCCACGGTGGGTGTTAAAACGTGACCTGCCTGAGATTGCGTAGCGATTCTCAGCTTCCTGTATTAGTCGTAAGTGTAGAGTTAGGTTAACCAGTAAGCTATAAGGGTTCTAAGCAATTTGTGAATTCAAGAATTACGTTTCCTGGTTAATAATGTTAGGTTAACTCGTAAACTGCCCATTCTAAGAGATTTGAGTAATTCAAGAACTGGCACATTTCCTAGTTAATAAGCGTTAACCAGTAAGCTATAAGGGTTCTAAGCAATTTGTGAATTCAAGAATTACGTTTCCTGGTTAATAATGACAAGTACTGATTGCTAGGCAGAGAGAGAGAGAAATAACAGTTTTGATGCTCCACCTTAATTCCTTTCGCAGGTGTAGCTGGTGGGTGCAGCATTGCCGTGCAGATCAGCTGGTCGTTCCTGTCGCATGCTGCCGCCCCTTCTCTTCTGCCTCGTCATCATTATTTTACTATAAATTTGTATTTGTCATTTTACACGTAGGTACAGATACACTACAACTGTCACACCTACACCGTGTATTACATACACTACACTACATAACAATTAGTTGTTAATGTAAATGTAGCGAACTTTCGCTCAGTTTGACCTGAGTACAGGATTTTCACCGTCGTCACGGAGTTTTTTCCCTCAAGCTTGTTTCTATTAACGTAAATACGAGGTTTTCTCGCTCACTGGCGACTGCGACTTTCTCCTGTAGCAGGATAGCACACACACCACAGTGTGAATCTTGTGTGACTGAGTTAGGATTTATATGCATGTATATTGAAATCTTTCTTCTGAAGGAAGAAAGATTTAATTTTCATGGGGCGTAATGTCACGAATCAATTCGCGACATTTCCCTTTTGTGAGAAGCCACGAACTATTAGTGGAAAACTCACTGCGTATCGCTCAGCTAACCATTTCTCCCTCCATTTCGGGGTACACTTTTCAAAACATTCGTCACTTTTTTCAAAAGTGACCGATTTAATGCACGTCACTAAGTGCTGTACTGAGCGATACTATTGTTTTCTTTATTGTTCGCCCCTGCTTGCACTTGACCGTTAAAAATGCGGCCTACTGCTTCCCCTTTTGTTCCCACGACTTGGTCAGTCTAGTGTTTGCTGTGACGGAGAGAGGTCCTGTGCCAGCAGTGTGAGAGGTCAGCTAGTACCCAAACTCCACTTCACAGTTAATCCAGTCCTCCCACCCCCCGGGTGATACATAGCATTCATCGACCGGTATTTCTTTTTGTATAATCCTAGTTATAAGAGTTTAATTAAGGTGTCTTTTTTTCCTAGGCGTAAGTATTTAGCTATTGCGTGAGTGGGTGAGTGCGTCTCATTGATTCGATTTGAATTGTAACGTTAAATTTATTTTTTGTAATTAATAAATTTAACAGTTCTTTTCCTTGAGCTTAATGTAAAGTAAAATCTTGTTTCATTTCTCCATAATTAAGCTTATTTTCCATATAGCTCCTAGCTTGCATAAACGTTTGCTTTCATAACTGGTACTTAGACCAGTCTTGTGGTATTAACTTAAAATCCGTTGTGCCAGATAGGAGTTAAAGCATCAGCAAGAGCCTGATATTATTATTAGTATTAGTTATTTATTGTCAGGGGTGAAGTAACTTTCTCCAGAGGCTAACAGTACAGTAATTCAGCAATTGTGAGTAATTAGTCTCTGCTGTGTACTGTTGAGAAAGTTTATAAATTGTCGTTCTTAGAGACTCGTGCATAAGCCAGCGTAAAGTAATCGTTGCTTGATGTAGCAAGACAATCATTGTCTCTGCTCTTCAATATTATTGAATATTATTATCAATCAAATAATATTTAAGCATATATTTTTATTAAAAAAACACCGTGATATTAAAAACCCCGTGACAAATACCTCAATAAAAAGAGAAATAAGAGAAGTGGAATGGTTCGACTACATTATGTATACCTTAATCAAGGGTTGAGATCTTAACACAGGCAGAATGTATAATGTGAACACCCATACAAAGGCAAAAGTAGTGATCGTGAATTCAAAAATTTTAGACTTACAGTAAAGTTTTTTTTCTTTTTTTTACCTATCAGAGAGAGTGTAAGAAAAAGTGGTGACTGGAAGAATAATACATCACTCAAAACAAAATTTTCCAACGGAACAAGGTTTTCATCTACAGCAAGAAGAGAGAGAGAGAGAGAGAGAGAGAGAGTCAGGGGTTTGCTTTGAACAATACTTATAATATGGCAGATACAGGTATGGGAGACATGGGCAGCCATCCAGGGCTGCATCTTGCCAAGGATGACACGGGGCGACTACACAAAATAATCGATATGGTGACATTTGGGCGATCGATTTTTTTATGGTTCATTTGCACATCGTCACTGATGTCATGTCACCTTGGTGGTCAATTAACCCTGTCGGAGTGGGCGCCCTAATTCTAGTTTGTGAGCTAGACAGGCTGCTGCTTGCTGGGAAGATGCCATATGTATCAAAGTGAAAATGAATTCCAAACAATAATATTTGGAATTCATTTTCACTTTGATAGGTATGTGAGTACGTTTAAGTACTTGGGTGAAGTGCTTGAAAGGGTACAGCATGGAAGAAAGGTTGCTGGTTCCTTGAAAGCAGAGATAAGAAACAGGGAAGTGAGCAAGGAAGTGAAAAAGTTAGTACATGACCAGTGGTGTACCGAGGGGAGGGGGGCATGCGGCCATGGCCCCCCCCCCCCTTTTGCATTTGATATATATATCATCTAATCAGCCGTTTGAGTGTCCACTGCAGGACCGGCCTGTCGCGACCGAAGTGGGGACGATACAGCCAATGTATCTCGACCAAGTGGCTTAGGCTGTGTAGTAAAGACTGTATGTAGGGTGAGAAGTGCTTGTAAGTGTACTTGTAGTTTTGGAGTGGCTTTGGATGTATGCTTGTAGTCTGTGAACCAAGTGTAATCGGCCCACGCAAGCCGACTTTACAATATGCGACACTGGTTCAACCACAGCATCCCTTGTGTCTGCCAATGCAGTACGTTGCCTGAAGGACGCTCCCAAAGTTTATTACCCTGGCGGGGCGCGAACCCTCGTCCTTCAGTGTTCGAACATGCACACTTTACCACTGTACCACAGAGGCTCCATATATATACATATATATATATATATATATATATATATATATATATATGTATATATATATATATATATATATATATATATATATATATTGCCAGATGCCTCAATCCCGTTCGGTGGCCACAAACAAATGCAGCTTCCACGTCGCCCTGTCCCCCGCCATTTCACTGCACCGCTCCCAACTCACCCCCCCTTCTCTCATATAACTCTCCACCCCATCCCTCCATCTCATCCTCGGCCTCCCCCTCCCTCTTCTCCCCTCCACCTCACTCACATACACTCTCTTCGTCAGCCTTTTACCCTCTATCCTCTGCACATGGCCAAACCACCTCAGTGTATTCCTCCTAACGCTTCCTGTCATATCCACATCCACACCACAACGCTCCTTTATATTCTCATTTGTCGGCCTGTCTCTCCATGTGACTCCACAGGCTCCTCTTAAATAACTTATTTCCACTGCTCTCACTCATGACTTGCGTCCTTCCAACAACGTCCAAGCTTCACTTCCATACGTTAGAGTTGGTATCACAATACTGTCATGTAGTAACTTTTTCACTTCCATGATCACTTCCCTGCTTCTTATCACTACTTTCAAGGAACCAGCAACCTTTCTTCCCTGCCGTACCCTTTCAAGCACTTCACCCTCCAAACCTCCATCCTTACTCATCACACTACCCAAGTACTTAAACGTACTCACATTTTCCAATTCCTCACCATCCAACCTCACTGTACATTCACTGACTTCACCTCTCTCAAAGACCATCACTTTACTCGTCCCTACATTCACCTTTAGATTCCGTTTCTTACACACTCTCCCAAACTCATCCACCAAATCTTGAAGCTCTCCTTCGTCTTCATTCAACAACACAGTATCATTTGCAAACAACAGTACAGGGAGTTTCCAAACACTACCCTCTCTCACCAGGGCCACTCCAACATCCACTACTCCACCTTGTACCTCTTTTATTACCACATCTATGTACAGATTGAACAACCACGGAGACATGACACATCCCTGTTTCAACCCAACCTTCAAAGAGAAAAATTCACTCAGTTCACCATCCACACGCACTGCAGCCTTAGCACCATTGTACATACTCTTCACAGCATTCAACAACTTCCCATCTACTCCATATATTCTTAATACATTCCACAATCCTTGTCTATTGACCCTGTCATATGCTTTCTCCAAATCCATGAAAGCCGCATACAACTTCTTTCCCTTCTCTACAAACTTTTCCACTAAAGATCTATGAATGAATATCTGATCTACACAACCTCTTCCTTTCCTAAAGCCTCCTTGTTCTTCTCCAAGAAATTCCTCTGTTCTTTCTCTAACTCTGTCAATAAGTATCCTACCATACACTTTTCCTATTATACTACAGTAAGGAGACAGATGCCCCTATGATTACCACACACTTCTTTTTCCCCTTTTCCTTTGTACAAAGGAATAATTATATATTATATAGTATATATGTATACTGTATATTTGTTCATACGGTCCAGTATACCTGTCTATTCTGCTAAGTTGTAAAAAAAAAAAAAAGAATGTGACCGTTTGAATTTTAGTAGCATAAGGTTATTGGAGAGACTGAATTATAACTCAGCGGCACAGAGTACTTAAAATGACTACAGAATATGCTGTATTTATGTTATATTCCCATTCCATATGGCCACAAAATGATCATAAAATTGGCCAAAATGCAGTGTTTTCTCGGGATGGGGGAGGGGGACTTACAGTGTCCCCCCGAACCCCTCAGCTGTACAGGCTTGCTGCGCTCGCCAAATTCATGGGCTGCACAGTTAAAAGAAAAAAAAAAAAGCCCCCCCCCCCCTTTTCAACTTTCTGGGTACGCCACTGTACACCCCATTGTCTCAGCAATTCACCTGTTACCAGTGACCTGGTCAATAAAGACATTCAGGGCCAGAGTGATTCCCCAATCGATGACAATGTGGAGGACAAAGTTTACATAGCATTAGAGGAAGAAGCAGTAAGAAATGATGATCAGGTAATGTGGCAAAAGAAGGTCAGGAATGGTAATGAGTTAATGAGTGAAACAATGCTTATAATGCCTATATTGCTGTTTGAAAACCAATATACTCTCATACTACATATAAATTCATACCAAATAAATAAATAAATACCGTTTATGAGTGGTGTGGAATAGTTATCCTCCCATAGAACTCGTTTTCTTTGCAGCCAGCCTGATAGAAAACCCTGTAAGGTAAGGAGGTACTCCCACCTGTATCAAGTATTTTAAACCTCAGGTGAGTGATTTCTCTATGAATTTTCGATGTTTCTCACCAAAAGCGGAGGTTTTAGCCAAAAAAAAAAAAAATTCTAAAAATGGTCAGGACTGGGGGATGTCGGAGGTGCGAAAGTGCTCGGGACGTGACGGGTTAAGGATACAAATAAAGGCTTCAACGGCATTAATTACAAATTGATGAAACATCCCACCATGGAGGCTCTCCACTTCCTGCTGTTACTTTATAATATGGTCTGGTCTGAAAGTGTTTTTCCCTCTGCCTGGAGTATAGCCATAATTATTTCATTCCTTATGCCAGTCAGAGATGAACGTGACACAAGATTTTCGTCCAGTTGTCTTGACATGCTGCCTTGGCAAGGGTCTGGAATGCCTGGTCATTATTAGGCTTATGTGGATGTGGATTTTTGAATCCCGCTAACATCTCTCGCCAGCGCAGTTCGGATTCAGGAAGTCGTGATGTACTTTGGACCTTTCAATCTGCATGGAAACTTATTTAAATTCAGTTTGCATTCTCACATAATGACGCCGCCCTTGCTCTTTTCTTTGATCGTAGGAAAGCCTGTAATCATGGTGTTGTTGGTAACGTGTGCGTTTCGTTAAAATCTTTTAAACCATTAGAAAATTTCATGCCAGTGTAAGTGATTCACCATCTACTTTCTCTCCACATTCTAAAGGCATGCAACATGCCTGTGGTCCTACTGTCACATTTCTTCTTATTGCTATTAACGGCATTGTCTCTACCCTTCCATCAGCAATGCGTTCATCTCTATACTGTACATTGACAAATTTAGTCCTTGCTGCTGGTTCTAATATGGTTACACTGAACATCTTATGCAGTTGGCAGTTACCAAAGCCTCGCATTGGGCGACGACCCATGACTTCCTGAATCCACCTTTACGATATGTGCAGTCACTTCTACTCGTCACTGCTATGTCCCTCAACCATCTCTTGTTTTTTTTGTTTTTTATATTACACTGCTTCCTTTTCGATCTATAGTTACATTCCTTGGCCTCATGTCTATCAGTTGACGTGGAATGCACATATCTCCTTTTTAAGGGTTATTGCCCTACCAATACATTTACCTACTCCAGACATTGTCCCATGTTTCTTGGAGTGCAATCCTATATTATCATAACTTTCTTGTTGTTATGCTGGGTGTTTTTAGTCCGACCTCTCGTCCTAAAAACACCAGCGACTGAGCAGGGCTCTCTTTCCGGACCAGAAGTAAAGCACCCACAAAGGAACAGGACATAAAAACCAGGTAGTACAACTTAACACATCTATTGTCTTAATTCCTACACCGTTACAATATACACAAAGAGATATTGGATATGTGTGGAGACAGGAAACACAGAGTTAGCCTTTAATACAAATGATTATAGTCACACTCACAATATGTCACTCTTCACTTATACATGGATATTTGGTTTTAATATTATAATACCTGGATACTGTTTCTAGGCAGAGATGGCGTCATATATATTAAGTTCGATACACTAGGAGAGGACGTGACCAAGAGCTGGGGGAATGAATATTACCATTAGTGGGTAGGGTGCAGGTCATGACACTTGCGGAAGTCATTTAGTCGCATTAGCACTAGTTCACAAGTTTCTGATGAATGCCGCACACCTCTGATCTCAACCCACGATTTCTATAAGTCCTCCCGTATATGGTTATTGATCTCTTCTGCTGTGCCAAGTAACAGGTCACTATACACTGTGGGTAACATTAGTCACTTATATATTACTTGGGCCTTTACTCTGTCACTTATCACTGTGCACTTCTGTCTTGACTGTTCATGGCACTAGCGTTATTAGTGTCACTGTGTACCCGTATTTTCCCTGGGCATCACCTGTTGCGTGTCCGGGGCGTGCGAGAGGGGCCCTACGGGGAGCCCTCCTGCAGGGGGCAATGCACTGCCCGCAGGGACGTCACTGCCCAGGTCGTAGTCGTCGTTGGGGTGCAGGGAGGCCCTCCTGTCTGGGGGCCTCGACCTGAGAGGCTGCCCTCGCACTGGGGCCGCGTCGGTGGTGTGCAGGCAGGCTCTCCGGTCTGAGGGCCTCGACCTGAGAGGTGGTCCTCGGGACTAGGGCCGAACAGCCGCAGGAGGTGGGCCTGGCACCTCTGGCTCTGAGGAGAGAGAGAGCCCGGGTTGTCTGGGCCTGGGGGCTGCTGGCCAGACCTGGGAGTCCGGGGACTGCGGCCGCCTACAGGAGAAAGCGCCGTCAGGGGTGAATTGCGGCGCCGCCTCCGTCGGGTGTCCGTCAGGGACAGGGACCTCCCAGGGGTAGGCGGTAGGGCTTGGACTGGGCCACGCCACCACTCTGACAGCACCTCCAGGGAATCGCTCCTGTTGGGAGACAAAGGGCGTCCTTCGAAATCACGAATGAGGGGCGTACGGTGGCCACTCCCTCCCCGTCATGTACAGTGGCTGTGAACGCGGTTTCGTGACTCCTAGGGCTCGCAGCTGAAGGGCGTACGGTGGCTGCTCCTTCCCCTGCATGTACTAAGACAGTGCTGGCGGTGCTGCTCCTAAAGGAGGAAAAAGCAGGAGAGGGGTGCACGGGGGCAGCGCCCTCTCCGGTGAGTGCTGAGACTAGCCGAGGGTCTACTTACCCTTGCACACACTGCGGCCGTAGCCATGTGCCTGCCTACCTGCCGGTAAGTAACTGAAGGGCGTACGGTGGCCACTCCTTCCCCGTCATGTACGGCGACCATGAACGCAGTGTTGCTCCCGTAGGAGGAAAAGGCAGGAGAGGGGTGCACAGGGGCAGCGCCCTCTCCAGTACGTACAGAGGCCGCAGCCGAGGGTCTACTTACCCTGGTACGTACAAAGGCCGTAGCCTTGGGCCTGCCTGCCCTTCAGGAAGTAACTGAGGTGTTACTCCCGTAGTAGGAGGCAATAGTGTATGAGGGGCCTATGGTGGCCACTCCCTCCCCATCACGTACGGTGGCCGTGATCGCGGTTCCACTATTCCTCTCTCTGCCAGTTGGGGTGCGTTCAATAACTAATGCCCCAAGGCCGTCCCCAGAGGTGGCTGTGACTGAGGGGCATACAGAGGCCACTCCCTCCACCTTCACGTACGGTGGCTGTGATGGCGGTGTCACAGGGGGAAACAACTGAAGGGCGAACAGTGACCGCTTCTTCCCTGGTACGTACGGTGGCCGTACCGCGGTGTTGCCTGGGACTGACTCTGGATCAGTCCCACCCCGAACCTGGTAAAGGCTGCCCTGCCTGCAGGGTCGTTGCCTCTTCCCGCTCTCCTGGTGTTGTGACAGTTGCGGGGAAGAGGGACTCTGGACAGGGGTGTCCTGGTGACCCTCTTGTCCTGGGTCACTAACCCCGCCGTGGTGTCCTCCTGGGGTGGTGGTGGCTTGGTGGTGGGGTGGGGGGTGGTGGGGTGAGTGGTCTGGCGGTGGCGGGTATTTTACTTGTATTGTGAAAATTATAGTATGAATTTCAGGTTTACTCCTCTGCATCCACCAGTGATTTGCATCAACTGGATTCTGTCCATCATTTTGATCTCTAGTAAGCTTTTGGTGCTTTTAAACCTTTTCCTGCTGAAAGCCTGTTATGACAAGTCAGGGGTCCCTTCTCTGTATCATCAGCAGTCAGCCCTCTGCTTACCTTGTTTTGTTGCAGATTATTTCTAACTTTATCCCAGCTCCATTCCTCCTTATTCTCTTCGTACTCAGTTTCTTTTTGCTTATTTTCCAATTAAGTCGACAACGTTCTTTTGATCTGTCCAGCCACCACTCCACTCTGGCTTTTGCCACGTCCGGCAGTCTGTTCCTCAATTTTGTCTTGTGTGAAATCCTCTACTTCTGCTGCTCTCCGGTTGTCCTTTTATGATCATTTGCATGAACACTTCTGCTCTTCGTATACAGACTGACAGTTTTAAGACATGTAGGAGTACAGGATTTTTAGTATCCTTTCCTGATAATTTATTCAATAGTCTAACCCCTGTGACGTTTGCTATAACAGCTGAACTTCATGTATTGCTGGGTGCTGAATATACATCGGCTCACGGCTAGTGTGATTTCCCCCTCGAGGGGGCCTCTGGTTTATTTTGCATTCAAACTCTCAGCACCTTCTCCTGTCATGCTCAGCCTCACGTCTCACCTTAATGTCCTTCAGAGTTTAGGACAGCTATTCCAGTTGTCAGTATCGTGTAAGTCTGTCAAGTTCTGTTGAGTGCCTAGTCATGTTGGTATCCCAGACAGTGAGACCGTTGATGCCTTTGCGGTTCGTGCTACCATTTGATCTACTGCACATGCTTTTACGTTTTATCCTGGTGTCTGATTTCTTTCCTGTCTCCTCAGAGCTTCTTACTTAGCACTGGCAATCCTGCTTGTCTTCAGGTATCAATGCTAAATTTCATGCTGTTGAGCCCTTCATGACACCTTGGTCCACCCTTTGCTATCGTACTCGCTGTTTGGAGATGGCATTGGTTTGTTTCAGGATTGGTCATATCCATCTGAACCATGGCCATTTCATGTCTGGAGATCTTCCTACACTTAATTCTCATTGTAACACGACTTTATCTGGTCGTCACGTTCTTCTTGACAGCCATTATATACTGCTTTTCATCACCAGTCATTTCCTACTTTATTTTGTCTTGGCCGTCTCCATTTGGCTGATATTTTAACCCTCTCGTGCACCATAAGTTTCCAATAAGTTTCAGTTCCATGCACAGAACTAAAACCTCACTCAGGCTGGCTCCGCTCGCGCATCACGGGAAAAATTTCTATGGCCCAGTTTACCCTTGGAAAGCGCTTATATTGTTATAAATTGCTTCCCATCATCTTCGTTGATGTTTATAAGATAAGAAAAAAAAACAAACATAAAACACATGAATAAATGTAAAGATATGAAGCCTGAATAAACCTTAGTTATGTGAAAATTAGCTTCTCATAAATTCCCAACATCACCGTCAAAAAAATTTCCATTGATGCGCAGCTCCAAAGGACCTGTCTATATGAAGAATTTCACGATCTTTCATCTGTGCAAGTTGCAAGTTGATACGTCCAATAGTTTTTGAGTAAATCGAAAAAAAAAAAAAAAACTACGAGAATCGCCTAAAAAGTTTGATTTGTTTATTATTTCGTATGTTCTTAGTGACACTGTAACAAACGTATATGTAAACTCTATCGACTTTTGTAGCTCAAAGGTTAAAGAAGCCCATGATATAAAAATCACAGTGTTATAAGCCTTGTTGTTATTGAGAAAATGAATTTTGAAAGGTTACAATGGGTTGCGCGTGGTGAGCACATTCGCTCAGGCCTGTAGGCTGAGTATAATGTTCGTCTTTCGTAACTTTTCCTCATTTATTTTCACACATAGGTTACTTTGCTTTACAAAAGTATGCATAAGAAATCATCGGCTTGCTCAAG
Source organism: Coenobita brevimanus (assembly GCF_032717465.1). NCBI lineage: Eukaryota > Metazoa > Arthropoda > Malacostraca > Decapoda > Coenobitidae > Coenobita > Coenobita brevimanus. Next base: position 8,961,214 of record NC_136993.1, on the reverse strand, counting down.
CTTTCTTCAGATTTTTTATGCAGCCTGTACTTTACATGTATAATGACTGAGAGAATAACAATGAAATCCACCATATTTTCCCTATGAGAAATCTATAGCAAACACACATTTTATACCATACAATAGTATAAAAACTAGACAAATAAGCTGGTTACTCACATCCTCTAGCAGTGTTGTAGTGTTTCTTGAGAGGACATGGAGTTGCAGGGAGGAGGACACGTACGATCACAGCCTGTGTGTGTCTGTGTGTGTGTGTGTGTGTGTGTGTGTGTGTGTGTGTGTGTGTGTGTGTGTGTGCATGAGTATTTGTGATGTGTGAGTGTCTCTCTGTATGTATGTGTGTAAGTGTCTGTCTATCTCTCTGTCTGTGTCCCTGTGTGTGTGTGTGTGTGTGTGTGTGTGTGTGTGTGTGTGTGTGTTTGCGATGTGATTTACTGCTGTATGCTTTCATCAGTATCACCTGTGCAGAGCGGCACTTCGCAAAGAGGACATATATAGCCGGTGTCCTTCCTCCTCTTGTTGAAGTAGCACAACACTCACCACAGCCTTTTCCTATCGAGATTCTCTCCAGGGTGTTGTGCAGAGTTGAGTCCAAGTGTGTCCTATCGTCGATATATCGATGGCGCTTGGACAGCAGTGCTACTCCATCTCCTTGCCTCCATACTCCTGCTGGAGGTGCAGTGGCAGGAGCTGGCCTAGTAACTTCTGACAGGCCAGCTACTGCGGGAGGTGGAGCGGTCGTGGCAGTAACTGGCAGAGTTACTCCTGATGGGCCAGCTACTGCAGGAGGTGGAGCAGTCGTTTCAGTAACTGGTGGAGTTACTCCTGACAGGCCAGCTACTGCAGGAGGCAGAGCGACTGTTGCAAGAGGTGGAGCAATTGTTGCAGGAGGTTGAGCGATTGTTGCAGGAGGTGGAGCAATTGTTGCAGGTAGAGCAGAGGCTGCAGTTGATGTAGTGGTTGCTGCAGGTACTGGTGGTCGTCGTCACGAGGGAAGGTCAGGGGCATGGTGAAGGGCATGACCCGATGCCAGCCACTCCTCCTCCCGGAATATCAGGACTTTGTGGCATATGTACTCCTGGAATTTCAGGAAAGTCATAGGCCTGTTGGTGTTCTTGTAGAGGGTGTAGGGATTGAATAGGGCCATGTGGATGAAATAAAAGGTCATTTTCCTGGTCCACTTGACCATCCTCCTTTGGGCGGGGTAATATTGGATCATCTGATCGAAATGATCCACCCCCATGTGCCTATTATAGTCCTCCACCATGACGGGCTTGTTCACTCTTCTCAGAACATAGTGGAATCTCCCATCTGGACCCTTGACCTTCCCATGTGCTTGCTTAGGGACGGTGGTGTCGCTGTGGAAGGTGGACACCATATTTACGATACGTTTCTCCCTCCACAACACCATTACATTGCTCTTGTGTCTAGCTTCCACTCCATCATCAGGAAGGCATTTAGCACTGCTGATGTCCTGCAGCTCCCTCGGTGTTCCCCTTGCAAGTCGTACTGTGCCACACACATACAGGTACACTCCCTCTGTGAAGAGGCGTTCACACAGTGGTACAGAGTTGTAATAATTGTCCATATACAACTTGTATCCTTTGCCCTTCAAAGGTTCAACGAGGCCTCACACTGTGTTCTCTAGAGACTTCTTCTCCCCCGTGTATAATTCCAAATTCCAAATGTAACCACTCCCTGCCTCAGTCAAGATGTATAGTTTTATGGCATACTTTTCGGGCTTCATAGGGTTATATACATGGAAGGAGAGTCGCCCCTTCCAACCCAGAGATCCCTCATCCAGGCTAATGTTTGCCCGGGATGTAAGCCTCCTGCAAACTCTGAAGGAGATACTGCATCACTGTGTGAATCCTTATCAGCCGGTCCTGATTGCCCTCGGGTATGGTGAGACTATTGAAAGCATGAAAGTGCTTCAGGATGGCCCTGAAGCACTTTCCACTCATAGTTTGCCGAAATATGGGGTATTCGTGAACCTCTGATGATCACCAATAGTGTCTTATGGTTGGCAGTTCACAAATCCCCATAAGAAAGTATAATCCAAGGAACTGAGCCATTTCCTCTTCGTTGCAGAGGTACCAAACATCTAGTGCAGTCCCCAGAAACGTGGCATATTTGTTTGTTTCGACCGTCAGGTAGGTGAGCAACTCCCTGGTAAAAGAAAGTTGAAAGTATTGGAGTGGTGTTGCTGGTGCTGCCACTCTCAAACATGGGGTTTCAGTGAAGCGGCCAGCATTGGGTGTAAGTGATCCAGAACTCCAAGCTTCCTCTTGACGGTCACCACCTGGGGAAATGCTTGGCTGAGTACATGTGAGGCGCACATGATCCTGAGACAGACAACTACCTCTTGGCCGCGCACCACTACCTCGCCTAGGCCCATGTTGCCCTCGTCTTTGTGGTGGGGAAGGAGATGGTGATGATGATTGTGTTGATGATAGCTGGGTGGATGAAGGTTTAGGTGATCGTGGTGATGGAGATGGTGGTGATGGTTGTGATGAAGATGGTTGTGGTGGTGATGGTTGTTGTGAAGATGGTTGTGGTGAAGATGGTTGTGGTGGTGATAGTCATGGTGAAGATGGTTGTGGAGGAGATGGTTGTGGTGTTGCTGCTGCTGATGATGATGATGATGCTTGCTTATATTCCGGGGGAATGAAGTGTGAGGGGGACAGTGACTTTCCATATTTAGCTTGGGAAGATGATATGGAAATATCTTGGATGGGTGGTGAGATGCGGGCAGGTTGAAGTGTGGTGAGAGTGTAGGGTGAGTCTGGGGGAAGAGGTTTGCAGTGGGGGGGTGGAAGATAGGTGGGGATAATGCAGCTTAGTCACGAGGGTCGGGGTGGTTTCAGTGGTGGTAGGCCTGAGACCAGTGGTGGCAGGACTGGCAGCAGTGATGGCAGTGGTGTCAGGGGTGATAGGACTGATGGGAGAGTTATGGCAGAGGTGACAATTGTCTTCAGAGTAATGGCAATAATTGGAGTAGTAGTTACTACACCAGTGGTATCAGTGGTGAAAGGAGTGGTGGTAGTGATGGTGCTCCTACTATTCTCCATTGTGCTTATCGCCGCGGCCTTGACCGGGGCTTTACGTTTATCACTCCTTGGGTAAGATTTCCTCCTCGCTCTCCTGCTTCTCACTCTCCTGCTCCTCACTCTCTCCTGCTCAACATATTCACTGTCTGTTTCACTACCACTACTTCCCTCACTCTCACTGCCACAGAACAAGTATTTCATATATTCTTTTTCAGATAACCCCTTGTGAGGCTTTTTTCTGGTAGTGTATAACTACAAAGGAATGGTAAAAATCAGTTAAGAATTTTCAAATCTGGCTTTCTCTGAAAATATAATTATAAGAAACACTTATAAACGTTCTTCACAAGCACACTGCACTACATATAACACAACATCACTATACACAAGTAAGTTATGGACATTGCGGTAGTAGGAAATGCTGGTTTAAATGCCCAGCCACGCATTCACACACCCTTTGAGCCTGACTGCCGGGAGAATATTGAGCAAAACATAGGCTGCTTGCCCCTCGAATAAGCTCCCGGTTGTTGCCATGTAGGCCACCCTCAGCTTTGACTCAACCAAATTTGATGCAAATCCATCCACAGGAAAAGTTTCTACGACCATTTATAGGGAAGTTGCATCGTGTTGTGTCATCATTTACTCTTCAGATTACAAGTATTATGACCTACATTGTGTTTTCTGTGGACCATCTAATGTAGTTTTTAACTCGTATTCATCTTTTGGTTGACATATAGCTTTATACTTTCTTCCTAAGGTTATAAAAAATTTTAAAGCTATGTCTTATCAACGTAGATAATTTTCTTTGTTTAACTGTGAATTTTCCTTTCCTTGCAATTTTCTTGTTCTCTTTGGCCATTTCTGGTACATTTCTAGTCTTTAAGAGAAGACATTTGTAGACTGATGTATTTTTTCTGTTTTTATAGTTTTTCCTTTCTTTGTTCGCCTGTAAAACCAAACTTATTGGAAGGATTAATGGTGAGGCAAGAAGGAAGTAATTAATGCAATTTTGAGAGCGATCTGCCGATGGTAAGAATTACAGATGAAACTCAGATATTCGGCTCTTAGACTACTGTAAGTGGAGGATGCGAGTGATGCACCCTCCGAGAGCTCCTTCCAGTGTTCCTCTCTTTGAGGACTTTTGAGTGATCCTGTATTAATGGGTTACAGATAAACTATAAATAGCCTACTGGATGAAATTAATGTTATTAGATTTTTGTGATCGAAACGCACGAAACTGTTACCTTGTGCTATAGTAACCACCTAAAGTACCAATAGAAAAATATTTTTTAAGCAGTATTGCATAAATATTCGAAATAAATGGTGATAATGCTCCCAAAACTCCGTACTCAAAGGAAAACACTTTTATCCCTTTTCTCAAGCACATCGCAGGAGCTTACTGCTTCATTTGGAGTGAGGGTAATATCTGAATAACCTTAGAAAATGCTATGTGTGAAGGAGTTGTATTTCATTGATTAGAAGCAAGTCAAGCAGTATAGCATTGGAGTTACATTGTAGATAAGCGGAAGAGAAGGGGAATAGTCTTCCCGCATGAGCATTGATGCATGTGTGGTTGTCATGTGCCACCACAATACTAACATATTTTCTACGTAAAACCATATAAAAGGGTATAATACCACATTGCCAGACATTTTTAGATGGTGTGAAAATAACTGACTGCGCTGTTGCACATGAGCAATCTAAGATTGCAATTTTATCAGTTGTCATATCGGTATTTTTTTTTTTTTTTTTTTTTGCCAAAGTAACTGTTTCATTCATGATATGACTCTCAAATGGTGTCCTGTAATATACCAGCAACAGTGCTTTGAGAGTTTTGCTTGTGCACAGAATAATAAGTAATTTAAATTTGTACGCTTTTATGCATTCATCACTATGTAGAAGATATGATGACATACAATATGCATGACAATGTAAATTTCAGGTGCATATAAGTAACTTTGCTAAGCTGCATATGACATAGTGCAAAACTGGTAGCACATTTCACAAAACTTATATCCTTGAAAATATGAGAGTAACCACCATATTCAGATGAATACAAAGCATTGAAAATGTAACATTTCTCAAGACCCGTGTTCGAAAGATCAGGGGTGGTTTGTATTTGGTTCAGTTTGTCTGTATAACTGTCTTAAGAAGATTATGGAAATCACTTCAGCAGAATAACACTAAAGCATACATAATATCTGAGGACCATCAGAGGTCAAATGATTAATATTTTGACACACTTGGCCGAAAACGGTCAGAAGACAGAGTCCACTTAACCAGTTTTGATCCGATTTCAACAAAGCCTCATGGATATATTGTGGTACAGGAAAGGGTGATGTAATTCATTTCTGAAAACCATCAGACTGATGCAAAGGCATAAGGGGAAGGTAAAGATAGGCTCTTTAACTCAAACAGTTTTTATTAGATTCTGACCAACAGTGGTGGATGGATTTAGGCTCGTCACAGAATGAAGCTTTTTTTTTTTTTTTTTCAAAAGAATATAGACTAAAGGTAAAGGTCACAAGGCAAGGTCAGGTTATACACTTTTGATCCGAATGCATCAATTGTAGAAAATGGATTGATGACAAAGTAAGGATGAAATTATTCGATTTAGAATGCAGTCAGTCAAACACCAAGGAAACTGGGCTGTGTCAACGATTTAGCCTTACACTGACTGTTGGCTAAGGTGCAAGTGTTGTACTCTGTGAGTATTCGTTCTTGCTAAACTTGGCTCTAATAAGTACCCCTAAAAATATTATGCTCCCGGTAATAAAAACACACTGCTCCCCATCCCCTCACGTTATGTCAACATTTGTTTGAATATCTATCTATATCTATCTACCCATCTACCTATCTACTATATATATATATATATATATATATATATATATATATATATGTATATATATATATATATATATATATATATATATATGTATATATATATATATTCATTCATTCATTGCCAGACGCCATGTATCCCAAACGGGGTGGCCATGGGCTTAGAGTTAATTGTTTTACAGGGAGGGGCACTAATCCTCCACCAACCCCACTTGACACGTAGGGAGAACGTTATGCCAACAGCATCTGGTGTTCCCAGGCGGTCACCCATCCTAGTACTAACCAGACCCAACGTTGCTTAACTTCGCTGATCGGACAGGAAGCGGTGTACTCAACGTGGTATGGCCGTTAATATATATATATATATATATATATATATATATATATATATATATATATATTGAACATTATGCTGCTGCAGATTCCTTGGGATCTTCATGAAGACCCCCCTCCCCCCGGATGTCCAAGAACATTATATTCTTTTCAGTTTAACTAACGGTAAACGTACCATCCTTCTATTCTGAATGCTGAGCTGTAGCAAATTAGTAACTGAATAGTGATATCTGCGAAGAAATGCAAAGGCAAGGATGAAGAGCCGTAGTCTTCTTATTTTGCGTTTGTGCTGCGGGAAGTAATCTGAGACAGGATGCAACTCTTCCCCAAGTTAAATTAAAAAAAAACATAGATTGAAAAGTCTTCTACAGTACATGACTCTGTGTATATATATGAATACATGGCTACCACAATATCAGTTTCTAACTTGAGTAATCCTGCTTTGTCAGCTCCTGAGTACTTCATAGTTAGTCACTGTATTGAAGGGCAAGTGATACTTTAGAGCATCTTTCCATAAATATTTGTTGTTCTTACATAATACCAATCTAAGTGCCTGGGCAAGTCCATCGACTGCAAGCAAGCAATAGGAGTGCCGTCCTGTAGGTACAATGCAGTATATACTGTACACTGTGTATGGAACTGACATCCCATTGTGGTAGAAGTGCCTCACTAGGGTCGGACCAAGCCACTTCTTCACTGTGAGGTGCGGGTAAATATGAGGAGATTTGGCTTTCGGATAAATGCTGCAGCTGCTTCATTCCACCCAGGGTGCACAGCGCTACCACGTGTAGGTTCCTTGTCAGCGCCTCTGTAAATATTGCTCCCAGTTGCCTTCATTATTTAATCCTTTCTTCACGTGATTCAAGCTTGAATAATTGTTTTTCAAACTTAAGGGTATCCAAATGCCTTCACTGATTGCTTCGCAATAAACGTGCTCTCCTAAGCCGAGTAAAGGTGTATAGCACCATCAAGAACACTACAAAAGTAATGTCATAGGTAACTATGTTGTAAGCTGCGAGAATATACAAACCTTCGAGCTGAGCCTCGAGCCAGGCAATAGAGAAGTGGCCCACTGAGCACGAATCCCACCACAAAAGCCACCCACGTGTTTTCTCTGAAGGGCCACAAAAGGGCCTGCCATCGGGGCAGAGGTGGTGGCATCCTCATGATGACACAGTTCACCTAAACAACCCACGTTACATCATTATATCATCAACAGGACCCTTGCAAACTCTTTCATTCAAATCTCCCATCAATTATACACTGTCTTATGCATTGTCTTCTTGGACACATTCTTTAATTCTGCACAGCCGATTCCTGTCTGACTTTTTTTTTTATTATTACGTGGCGCACGCTTGGTAAATTATGGACCCTTTTTCACTATCTCATACTTCAAGAAACATACAAGCATTCAGAGTATAAACGTAGTTCACGGTAACAAATAATGCTTGGCAATTTATCATATTTCAGTAACCTACATCACCTTTTTTTCCACGAGATTGCACAGCTAATGTATTGTCTAACATTCTGTGTCATCCATGTATCCACTGATGTAGAATTTGAAATTAATACATCATAGTGATGTAAGTTTTCTAATATATTTAGCTACTTACTGGGCACCATTTTAAAGTCTTGGAAAGATCCTTGGCAGTGACAACTGTAGACCTGTTTTGACACTGTGCGGATGATAAGCAGTGGAAATTACTTACTTAAAATGTGTCAATACTTGAAGTTAATAATGTAAAATAACAACAATAAGGTAACGAAGAAAAAAAAAAGTTGCAGTAAATGGGTTGCCCAATCAGTACAGCACTACTAAAATTATACACCCTAGCATATAAACCAGCGCCTAGTTACTTTAAGGATTCGCATTTTCTCGTCAGAAATTCAGTAACTGTTAATATATGATTCAGGAATGACAGAGATGTAATACTTGTACTGTAATGAACAATGATGTAATTAAGCTTTATACCCAAGCTATTTGTTATATAAAAGTTTGCTGGGCTTTAAAGTCTGCATCACTCAGTCAAATCAATATCTATCTATCTATTGCCAGATGCCTTAATCCCTTATACGGGGTGGCCACAAACAAATCGCCTCCACGTCACCCTGTCCCCCGCCATTTCACTGCCCTGCTCCCAGTTCACACCCCCCTCTCTCATATACCTCTCCACCCCATCCCTCCACCTCATCCTTGGCTTTCCCCTCCCTCTGTCCCCCTTCACCTCACTCACATACACTCTCCTCGTCATTCTCTCACTCTCCATCCTCTTCACATGGCCAAATCACCTCAGTGTGTTGCTCCTAATGCTTCCTATCACATCCACACCACAACGCTCCTTCACATCCTCATTTGTCAGTCTGTCTCTCCATGTGACCCCACATGCTCCTCTCCAGAAACTCATTTTCACTGCTCTCACTCTTGACTTGTGTCCCTCCAACAACGTCCAAGCTTCACTTCCATACGTCAGAGTTAGTATCACAATACTGTCACGTAATAACTTTTTCACTTCCATGCCTACTTCCCTGTTTCTTATCACTGCCTTTAAGGAACCAGCAAACTTTCTTCCTTGTTGTACCCTTTCAAGCACTTCACCCTCCAAACTTCCATCCTTACACATCACACTACCCAAGTACTTAAATGTACTCACATTTTCCACTTCCACATCATCCAACCTCACAGTACATTCACTGACTGCACTTCTCTCAAAGACCATAACTTTACTCTTCCCTACATTCACATTTAAATTCCGTTTCTATCAAACTCTCCCAATCTCAACCACTAAGCCTTGCAGCTCCCCTTCGTCTTCACTTTACAACACAGTATCATCTGCAAGCAAAAGTACAGGGAGTTTCCAAACACTGCCCTCTCTCATTAGGGCCACCCCAACATCCACTGCCCTCCCTTGTATCTCTTTTATAACCCCATCCATATACAGATTGAACATCCATGGAGACATGACACAACCATGTTTCAACCCAGCCTTCAAATAGAAAACCTCACTCAGTTCACTATCCACACGCACTGCAGCCTTAGCACCCTCACACATACTCTTCACAGGATTCAAGAACTTCCCATCTACTCAATATATTCTTAATACTTTCCACAATCCTTGTCTATCCACCCTGTCATATGCTTTCTCCAAATCCATGAAGGCCGCATACAACTTCTTTCCCTTCTCTAAACACTTTTCCACTGAAGATCTAAGAATGAATATCTGATCTACACAACCTCTTCCCTTCCTAAAACCTCCCTGTTCTTCTCCAACTAATTCCTCTGTTATTTTCCTAATTCTGTCAATAAGTATCCTACCGTATACTTTTCCTATTACACTAAGAAGACAAATGCCCCTATGATTACCACACATTTCTTTTTCCCCTTGCCCTTTGTACATGGGAATGATTATACCTAACTTCCAATCATCCAGGACTTTACCTTCCTCCCAGGCCAATCTGCACATCTTCCACATCCATTGTACTACTCTCTATCCCCCATGCTTCAGCATTTCACCACACACTCCATCAATTCCTGGGGCTTTTCCCATTTTGACTTTCTTCAAAACTTCCACAACTTAAATCATGCTGATTCCTTCCGGTCTTCTCACCTCCCTCCTTCTCCCAGCCATTCCCCAGCCACTTATACTCGCATTACTTTCATTCTCTATGTTCAACAATTCATTAAAGTGTTCTCTCCATCTGCTCACTTTTTCTCCCTTCTCAACTAGTACTCTACCATTTTTATCTTTCACTCCCCTATTAACTTCATTGCCACTTTGTCCAAGTCTCTTTACCTCTTTCCAGAACATTTTCTTACATTCCCTCCATTCTATCTATCTATATACCGGTATATATTGTTACGGAACAGAGAAAGATAATGTACACTTTACGTGAGAATACTAAGAGTCACTACTGTCCCGTAAAGTTCCAGGTTCAAAACAAAAGAGTTGGGTAAAATTACAAGTTAAAGTTTAATGCTCAAACTAACAACAAAACATTCAGGACTCATAAGGATAATGTAATGGCAAAAAACAGGTTAAATATATGGATAACTGCAATAGCCTCTATTAACACGAAATTAGCAAGAGTAAATTTATCTAAGTCAGCCCTGATAAAATGAGATACCAGATAATACTCAGTGAATGCCAGATAAATTATTACAGATACAAACTATTATCAAAAATGACTGACATAAAACCCAACATTAATCAAAAACCTCACTAGGCCTAAGAATTAACCTTATGCTACACAGTACAAGAAAAAATGCAACAACAGTTATACTCAAATTACACAGCTGCTAGATGGTTGGAGACTTCCTGAGAAATTCACAATAATAATAACTGTACAGGGGAGGACAGAGATGTGAACAAAATGAGGAGCAGATCTAAGTGGCCATGATGCAGAGACTGAGCTCATTATATAGGGGCCAGCAGAGCTTGATACAACTTGTAAGAAGGACGCGCAAATGAAGCCATGGGGACAAAGAGCTGAAAATCCCGCTCTGAATAACAGAGAGAACGACTTACTCTACTATAACGGTAGAAGGGGGGGACTGAGGCAGAACACGCTCGTGATCAAACATGCAGCATTAAAAATTACACAAAGGATGATGAAATCATAAGCTCTGTAACACCTGCCCACAAAGAAAAAGAAATTTACAAAGGAAATTTCTTATTACTCTAAAACAATCTGTCTAAAGTCTAGATAAGCAATCTGCAATAACATTTTCTTTCCCCTTGACATGTTGTATGTCTAATGAATACTCCTGAAGAAGTAGACTCCATCTTGTCAATCTCTGATTTTTATCTTTAAACTTACTAAGGAATTTCAGTGGGTTATGATCGGTATAAATGACTATGGGGTCAAAACCAGAACACAAATAAAATGAAAAATGCTGTAAACCCAAAATCAAGGCCAAAAGCTCTTTCTCAATAGATGAGTAGTTCTTTTGAGGTGGAGTGAAATTCTTACTGTAATAAGATACAGGATGTTCAATACCCTGATCATCCTCTTGCAGCAAAACAGCCCCAGGTCCTGTATCACTTGCATCAACAGCCATCTTAAAAGGCTTAGCAAAATTTGGAGTAGCGAGCACTGGCTGACTTAATAGAATAGCTTTAAGTTTGTTGAAAGAGGATTCACAGTTATCGGTCCAGACAAATTTAACTCCCTTTTTCAGTAGGTCTGTAAGTGGTGATACAAGAATTGAAAAGTTAAGAACAAATCTCCTGTAATAACCTACCATTTCCAAAAATCTTTGTAGCTCTTTCCTACTTTTAGGTCTGGGAAGATCACTTATAACCTGAACCTTAGCTCCTGGTGGTGCAACATGTCCATCACCAATTACATACCCAAGGTACTGAACTTTAGCTTGACCAAACTCACATTTTGATAAATTAGCTACAAGATTAGCATGAACTAAACGGTCAAGAAATTTACTGACATGGCATAGGTGATCTTTCCAGTTGTCACTGAAGATTAATACATCATCAATATAAACAACACACCCTGCCAAACCCTCTGTTACAACATTCATGAGCTTCTGAAATGTGGCTGGTGCATTCTTCATACCATACGGCATTACAGAACATGCAAAAGCCTTTCCTAGTGTTACAAAACATGAGATCTCCCTAGCACGTTCAGTCATACGTACTTGCCAGTATCCCTTTAACAAATCAAACTTACTTATGTACCTAGCCTTTCCGATCTTGTCTATGCAATCTTCCACACGAGGGAGAGGGTAAGTGTCTGTTTTAGTTATCTGATTAACACGTCTGTAGTCGATGCAAAGCCTCTGTGACCCACCTGGCTTAGGGACTAGAGTGACAGGAGAACTCCACTCGCTCTGACAGGGCTCAATCATCTTGTGGTCCAACAGGTAGCCAAGCTCCTTCTGGATGAGAGGAACTTTCACTGGGTTCACACGGTAAGGAGGCAATTTAATTGGCTTTGCGTCTCCAACATCGACATCATGCATCAACTCAGTGGTTCTTCCTGGAGTAGCACGGAACACTTGCGGGTACTCCTGCAGTAATGCCGAAAACTCCTGCCTTTCCTTGGGAGGTAGATGAAAGCTTAGTCTGGAGATCATTCATGATATCAGGATTCTTCCCCAAACTATCACTCAGGCTCATGCTGCATGGGAGAACTTCACTTGTAGACTCGGGTGGAACAGCTACAGTGCAGACTGGATTATTTTCGTCCCGCCTGTGATATAACTTTAGCATGTTGATGTGACATAGTTGCTTGCTCTTTCTACGATCTGGTGTGGCGATGACATAGTTGACATCACTGAGTTTCTTCTCCACGAAATAAGGGCCACTAAACTTGGCTTGAAGAGGTTGCCCATGAACTGGTAGCAGAATCAAAACCTGATCTGGCTGAAAGTGGCGTAACCTGGACTTCTTATCATACCAAGTCTTCATCTTCTCCTGAGCAGCTCCTAAATTCTCTCTCGCCAGCTGTAAAGCAGTGGACAGCCGTTCTTTGAACTTCATCACATACTCCAGCAAGTTGACGTCATCTTCCTCCGACAGCCAGCATTCCTTGAGTAACTTAAGGGGTCCTCTTACTTCATGGCCAAACAGTAGTTCAAAGGGTGAGAAGCCCAGTGATTCATTTGGAGATTCTCTTGCAGCAAACACAACGAATGGAAGACCTTTATCCCAGCCTCTCTGATGTTCCAAACAGTATTTCTTGAGCATCAATTTGAGTGTTTGATGATATCTCTTCAACGCTCCTTGGGTCTGGGGATGGTAAGCTGAAGACGTGATCTGGGTGATGCCCAACTCTTTCAGAGACTGCTTGAAAACATTTGACATGAAATTACTTCCCCGGTCTGACTGTACCTCCTTGGGCAGACCAAACTTTGTGAAGAACCCTAGCATTTCCTTTACCACGTTCTTTGCTGAGATGTTTCTAAGTGGAATGGCTTCAGGATAATGAGTAGCCATATCAATCATGGTCAACACATAAGAAAATCCTGAAGAAGTCTTAGGAAGAGGGCCTACAATATCCACCAACACACGGGTGAAAGGCGCCTCAAAAGGAGGAATGGGAACTAGAGGTGCAACCTTTTCGGTCTGATTACACTTCCCCACAACTTGACAGGTGTGACAAGACTTACAATACCAGGAAACATCCCTGAAGATACCTGGCCAGTAGAAGTGTTTCAAAATGCGTGCCACAGTCTTCCTCACTCCAAGGTGTCCTGCCAAACTGGAATCATGAGCCACTCTATTGATATCCTGCCTACAAACACGAGGGATGACAACTTGATGTACAACCTCCCATTCACAGTCGGCTGATGCTGTTGGGGGTCTCCACTTCCTCATAAGTACTCCTGACTTTACATAATAACAAGTAGAAGCACTGGCTGACTCTTCTTCACTGTAAGCAGAGTTAGCTAGCCCTTTCAACTCAGGGTCAGCAACCTGCAACTCAACCAACTCTTGACGAGACAAATTATCAACACTATGGGGTACTGCCTCATCTGGTGAGTGGTCCAAATTAGCAAGAAAAGTGTCAGCTAGGATAACATCATCATCATCATTATCCTCTAAATCACCAGTATATTTAGACTTAGCCCTAGTGACAGCACATGCAGGGAACACATCAGGGACACTACAATCCTGGGCCGCAGCCACTGGCTCACTAGACAACTGAGGAGCTGGACACACTTGACTTCCACCAATATCATTTCCAAGTAAGAAAGTTACACCTGACATTGGGAGTGTCTCAACCAACCCAACCATAACGGAACCATTAACAAAACCAGACTCTAAATTCACTCTGCGCAGAGGGACAGAGAAATAATTATTCCCTACACCTTGTAAGAGTCCAGTTTCATCAGAGGAATTAACATTAGAGCCTAGAACACTGGTCAGCATAAGGGATTGGCAAGCACCTGTATCACGATATATTTGAACTGATTTCCTGTCATTACTGTCCAGAGGACTGACAAAACCATCAGACAGGAAATTAGCACATGAACTCTTGAGAGTGTCACCCACGTTACTGCTCAAAAGAGGAGCTCCATCCTGAGAATTTAAGTTACCCCTCAAAGCAGGTTCAGTTAACTCAGTTAAAGAATTCTGGGAACTCTCAAGGGTGGACACTAGACCAATTGACTGAATATTTAAAGACTCCTTTTTGTTCACATCACGCTGTCTCCTGAAACATTTCTCCGTAGTATGACCAAGCTTACTACAATACGTACATTTACTTTTCTGAAATCTAGAGGTGAAGCTGGTATTTACTTCCTGAGAAACATCATCTTTATTCTCTTTCCTGTTACCTGTACTCTGAGTAGAGGCAACGTACTTACTCTCAGCTTTCCCTTTTTCTTTAGAATATCTCTTGTGAGTGAGAACATATTCATCAGCTAAAACTGCAGCATCAGACAAATTATCTATTCTTTTCTCATCAAGATATAGGCTTACATCTTTATAAATACACCTTTTGAAATCCTCCAGCAAAATCATCTGCTTAAATTTACCAAAATCAGAATCCACATTCTTAGAATTTAACCACTGCTCTAACAGATCTTCTTTGATTTTTGCATACTCAACATGGGATTGCTTATCTTGCTTGTAAGTTGTCCTAAATTTTACTCTATAGGCTTCAGGAACAAGCTCATAGGCCTTAAGAATCAAGCTCTTAACTACATCATAATTATCAGATTGATCCTGAGGCAAAGATGCATAAGTTACTTGAGCTTTACCGGTGAGAACAGTTTGAAGGAGTACTGGCCAATACTTTTTAGGCCAACTAAAACCTGTAGCTACCCTCTCAAACAACTGAAAATACTTTGTTAAATCAGATTCATTAAAAGGAGGGACAAGTTTAACATTTTTAGCCACATCAAAATCATCAGAGCTAGATGATCCAGTTCCACCTTGTTTCATGCGATACTCATGGTCTGCCTGAATCCTGGCAAGTTCAATTTGTGCCTGAGCCTGTACCTGTGCCTCTTGAATACGAGCATTTGCCTCATTAACACGAGCCTCCGCCTCCTTAGCCTTAGCCTCCTGCAGGGCTAGCTGTAACTTAGCTAATTCAATCTGCGTTTGCTCATTTGGAGGAGTTACATTAAACAAGCTTTCATTAATCATGTCAACAATTTGATCTTTAGAATGATGAGAGCGAACAGCAATTCCCAATTGTTGAGCAACAGCTTAAGTTCATTCTTTGTTCTGTTTTCTACATCACACACTGTTTGCACATTTGACAAAAAATCTTTGGCTTCATCAAGTGTAGTAATAGTAGACATAATTAATAAGTAACAGTCACAAAATATCAAGCAATATCCTTGATAATACCCTGAATATCCTGATAAGAGGTCGCCAAATTTATGTTACGGAACAGAGAAAGATAATGTACACTTTACGTGAGAATACTAAGAGTCACTACTGTCCCGTAAAGTTCCAGGTTCAAAACAAAAGAGTTAGGTAAAATTACAAGTTAAAGTTTAATGCTCAAACTAACAACAAAACATTCAGGACTCATAAGGATAATGTAATGGCAAAAAACAGGTTAAATACATGGATAACTGCAATAGCCTCTATTAACACGAAATTAGCAAGAGTAAATTTATCTAAGTCAGCCCTGATAAAATGAGATACCAGATAATACTCAGTGAATGCCAGATAAATTATTACAGATACAAACTATTATCAAAAATGACTGACATAAAACCCAACATTAATCAAAAACCTCACTAGGCCTAAGAATTAACCTTATGCTACACAGTACAAGAAAAAATGCAACAACAGTTATACTCAAATTACACAGCTGCTAGATGGTTGGAGACTTCCTGAGAAATTCACAATAATAATAACTGTACAGGGGAGGACAGAGATGTGAACAAAATGAGGAGCAGATCTAAGTGGCCATGATGCAGAGACTGAGCTCATTATATAGGGGCCAGCAGAGCTTGATACAACTTGTAAGAAGGACGCGCAAATGAAGCCATGGGGACAAAGAGCTGAAAATCCCGCTCTGAATAACAGAGAGAACGACTTACTCTACTATAACGGTAGAAGGGGGGGACTGAGGCAGAACACGCTCGTGATCAAACATGCAGCAACTGTGCGTTAAAATTACACAAAGGATGATGAAATCATAGGGTATGTAACAATATATATATATATATATATATATATATATATATATATATATATATATATATATATGTGTGTGTGTGTGTGTGTGTGTGTGTGTGTGTGTGTGTACTCGAGGTGCTACCCAAAAGGTTCAGTAATGTGAAGAGAGGAAGCACACTGTTTGCAGTTTTGCCTTTTGCCGCTAGGAGGAGTCAGCAGCACCCCTTGTGGGTCAATGTGGTCCCGGCCGTGTCTGTTAGCGGACGTGTTGTTGAGCTACGCTTACTATTGTAACGTGGTGTGTAGGTGGTTTGGTGGTTTTGGAATGGCAGACCAATGGAACAGCAATGCCAAATCGATGTTGATCGTTTTCTTCGATATCCAAGGGACTGTTCACAAGGAATTCGTCCCACCTGGTCTGTCTGTCAGCGGAAATTTTTACTGTGATGTTTTGCAGCATCTGAGGGAGAACATCTGCTGCAAGTACCCAGAACAGTGGAAAAAGAAGGACTGGCTCCTGCATCATGACAACGTCCCCACCCACACATCAATTGTTGTCCGGTAGTTCCTGGCTTCCACTAACACGTTAGTCATTCCCCACCCACGTTGTTCGCCTAACCTTGCCCCCTACGACTTTTTCCAGTTTTCCAAGCTGAAATAACGCCTGAAAGGGAGTCGATTTGACTCGACTGATGAGATCCAGACAGAATTGCAGGAGTTGCTCACGACCATCACGCCTGAAGCCTTCCAGGGATGCATGGACTCGTGGAAAAAATGCTGGAACCACTGTACACATGCCTGAGGGGACCACTTCAAAGGCGGCAGCGAGAACTAGGAGGTAAGGTAATTTATTTTCCTACAATATTCAAATTACTGGAACTTTTGGGTAGCACCTCGTGTGTGTGTGTGTGTGTATATATATATATATATATATATATATATATATATATATATATATATATATATATATATATATATATAGAAAGTAGATGTAGCTAACCGATATCTGTACTTACTGTTATGAAGTGATTCATATTTTAAGTCTGCAACTGAACCTTCAAGTGAGAAAATTTTGACGAGAATAGAGTAATAAAGTATTTACGTAAATACGTGATGGTTACTCACAGTATGGTAGTAAGGTGCACTAAAATGCTGATGATCTCCACAACCCAACAGACTTGTGATGAAGATGTTGGCAATGCCAAAATCGGCGGCGCCACTTGCAAGCATGCCAACAATGCCATTCCAGGATCCATTGGGCAGCAGCTCACCCCACACTTCCCCTGCAACACAGGCCATATGTACTGTACCCTCAAGCGAGGCAATATTATACGAATACAAAAATGAGTCGAAATTAGTTGTTCATACTGTGAGTATTTTTTTGTGTAGTTTTCTCTATACTTGCAAGTTTTGACTGAAAGTCATTGTTCGATACTAGCCGAAATAAAAATTATTATTATTATTATTATTATTATTAAGTAGTAGTAGTAGTAGTAGTCTTCACTGAGTGTGCCTCACTGAAGAGACCCTTAACTCTTCGTTAATCCTGTGGGGTATTCAAACATGGTTAATCCGGTGGGGTGATACAACACCCCAATACAAAAATACATGTACATGTAGTGTTACTAACATGTAAAATATATACATATTGCTGCTTCAGCATATCTCTGCAATCACTAAAGAAAAGATTGAATGTCTTCTAGGTGGTGTTTATTAATTTATAATAATAAAATTCAATAAATTATATCAGTAAAAAAAATAACAAATGGACTCATATCTCATTTGTCAGGAAAATACGGACATCTTGTGATTTTTAAAATCAGTGTAATCATAAACATTATGCAAAAATGAGATAATAAAAAAATCTATATCACAATATGATCTAAATGGTTAGTTTGATGGAGTGACTGGACACCCCAGGAGGGGGGGAGGAAGTGCCCCTCACTCTCACTACAGCAGAGGCAGGACTAAAACAATCCACATGCTCCCTCCCCTCACTGAATCAGGAGAGTACTGGGAAGGAGAGAAATATTCGAATCTAGGAAATACGAGCTTTGAAAAAACTCTGGGGTGCCAAAACACCCCACCTGACTAACGAAAGGTTAAGCAGACTACATACCACGCAAAGGGTCACAATGGGGTGCACAAATAGCCAAGAAGTGATTACTGACTAACCAAAAGTGCATTAACTCCAGTTTTTAAATCCAGAGCACTCTACGTGCCCTCAATATCATTAGGAAGAGTTATTCAGGGTCCATTGATTGACGGAATAAAGTATTGGTGTGTATCATATATATATATATATATATATATATATATATATATATATATATATATATAATACGAGAAAATGTCTGTGTATTCATACCTAGTGAATATTTGGTCATATGTCCTAGCTGGAAAAGTGGTAGAAGTGTAGTATGCTAATGATGGTCAGCAGTAAGAAAACTGTCTTGCAATGAAGAGTCAGAAATATAAAAAAGACGACAATGTTCAAGATGTAGATTCAAACCAGGTAACAGAAACCTAAGCTGATTAAAAACACGATCCAAAAGCCATACGTTAGAATCAGGAGCAGACAACCAGACTGCAGAGCAGTAACTAAGTATGGGCAATAAATTAACAATAACAATTACGAACATTAGCGTCATATAATTTTGTAATAATATTATCTTCAGAGGACAATCCCATGAGATACTGATAAAGCAACTAAGCATATACTGTATGTGCCTCAAAAGTGAGTTTTTTCATGACTGGTGAAACCCAGGTGAAACCCAGCAACTCAGATAAAGTGCATGCTGTGATTATTATAGTTTTCTTACTGATAATTTCAAGATGGAAAGGCAGGAGTGTCCAATATCTACTAACATTAAGAGTTAGCTGGTGTATGATTTACCTTGTCCCATGTGAAAATATGGAAGCTGAAAAACCAAGTAGTAAGGGATGCCTTCTATAGCGAGTTGAGGAGAGTGGTGGCTGAACAGGGAGCTGTAGACAGAGGCGTTAATGAACAGTACAGAGCCCTCAAGAACAATTTCTTGAGAGTTACTGATGTAACATGCGGCTGGACAAGGGGACCACCAAGACATAAAGTAACTTGGTGGTGGGATGAGGGTGTAGAAGCTGCAATTAAGGAGAAAAGAAGGCTTTTCCGGGAATGGAAGAAGGGTGGTAGCAAAGAGGAATATTTGGCTGCCAAGCGTAGGGCTAGGAGAGAGGTATACAGGGCAAAGTCTGAGTCACAGAGACAATTACTTGATAACCTAAATCATGGGGAAAGGAAAAATATATTTAGGGTGGCAGGTCAGGTGAAGAGGGATAATCGGGATATCATAGGTGAGCAGTGTGTGAAGAATGATGAAGGAAGGGTAGTGGTGAACAGTGAGGATATTAAAGATGCATGGAGAGAGCATTATAACCGGTTGTTGAATGAGGAGTTTGACTGGGACAGGGAAGGTTTAGAGCCAGCAGATCCAGTGTCTGGCCCTTGGCCTTTGATTGATACTGCTACTGTGAGTGAGGCAATAGGCAGGATGAGGGTGGGGAAGGCAGCAGGTGTGTCTGGGTTGACTGCCGAAATGTTGAAGGCCTCAGGCGATATAGGGGTGAGTTTAGTCACTGACCTGATAAATAGGATTATTTATGAGTGTGTTGTCCCAGATGATTGGCTGAAGAGTGTAATTGTAAATGTGTATAAAGGGAAGGGTGATGCCCTGGAAAGAGGAAATTATAGAGGTATAAAGCTTTTAGATCAGATAATGAAGGTAATGGAGAGAGTTTTAGAAGGTATGATTAGAGAAAGAGTGAATATTGATGAGATGCAATTTGGGTTTATGCCAGGTAGGGGGACCACTGATGCCATATTCATTGTTCGACAGCTTCAGGAAAAATATATTGGTAGGAGAAGGGATCTTTAATTTGTTTTTGTTGATTTGGAAAAGGCCTTTGACAGAGTCCCTAGAGAGGTGGTGAAGTGGGCAATGAGAAAGCTTGGCTTGGAGGAGTGGCTGGTTAGGGTGGTTATGGCCATGTATGTGGGTGATCACACCCAGGTGAGAGTGAATGGAGATTTGAGTGATGAGTTTTCCGTGAATGGTGTGCATCAGGGGTCAGTCTTGAGTCCCATGTTGTTTATCATGGTACTTGAAGCCTTTCACGTGACTTTAGAAACGGACTCCCGTGGGAGTTGTTGTATGCTGATGATTTGGTGTTGATTGCAGAGAATGAAAGGGAGGCGGAGGAAACGTTTAGGAAGTGGAGAGATGATATGGGGCAAAAGGGTTTAAGGGTAAATGCAGATAAAACAAAAGTGATGATATCTAGGGTTGGTGGCGGTACTGTCAAAGACGAGGGAGAGTGGCCATGTGCAGTTTGCCACAAGGGCGTGGGAAGTAATTCCATCTTGTGCGGTGTGTGTGATAAATGGGTGCATAAGAGATGTAGTGGTATCAGAGGTAGACTGCGATATAATGCTGATTTTATGTGTACGGCGTGCCGGGGTGAGCAGGTGGAGATCGTCAAACGTGAAAGGATTGAACTTGCTGGTGAATCTCTTGAGTGTGTGGAAGAGTTTTGTTATTTGGGAGACATGTTGTGTGCTGGAGGTGGGGCTGGAGCTAGCTCTGTGGCTAGGGTGAGAAGTGGTTGGAAGAAGTTCAGGGAGCTCTTGCCTCTCCTGACATTGAGAGGGCCCTCCCTACGTGCTAAGGGGTCTTTGTATGCAGCATGTGTTAGGAGTGTAATGCTGTATGGCAGTGAGACCTGGGCAGTGAAGGAGGAAGACATTCGCCGGCTCAGACGTACAGAAATGACAATGATTAGGTGGATGTGCAGTGCGTCCCTGCGTCCAAGGCCTGGAGGGGCTGGGTTTACAATGGAAGAGTTGAGAGGTAGGATGGGACTGGAGTGTATTGGTGTTGTGATGAGGAGAGGTAGATTGAGGTGGTTTGGACACGTGGAGAGGATGGGGGATGATAATTGGGTAAGGAAGGTGAGAAGTGTTAATATTGGGGGTGGGGCTATGAGGGGTAGACCGAGAAAGACATGGGACGAGGTCATTAAGTGTGACCTTAGGGTTAAGGAACTGAACAGGGAGGCTGCAATGGATCGTGCAGCGTGGAGAGCCGCCATTAGGTGACCAAGGCCGACACATGCAAGCATGTTGGAGCCTTTAAAAACGAAACGAAACGAAAACGAAACGAAACGAAACATGTGAATTATTACTCAATTATTCACTGTTTAACAAAAAGAGAAGAAATAAACTAACCTGGTGGTACTTCCTTGAAGTTCAGGGTAAAATTGCCAGCAGAGGCAAGAGCTCTGACTACCTCTGCATCACGACCAAAAACATATGGTTCCCCGTTCTCCTTTCGCTGGAAAAATACTGCTGGAGGGAAGTCGAAAGTCGCCACCTGAATCAGTCCACATCAAAGAAATACCGTTACTATACTGGAACACTGAGAAATGATTCCATGCTGGTATTACTATTGTAACATCTTTTGCCTCTGACAGTTTGTCCTGAATTATTACTGAAGTGATATGCATAACAGCAGTGAATTAAGGAAGATAATGAAAGGAGTGACCTAAAAGACTTTAAAACTGCAGATGTTGTGGGTTACCAGAGGCTAAAGGCCAGATGCTCAAAGATTTATTAGTTAACCCAGATCATACACATTAATTGGTATAATCACAGTAGCCTCACTAGGATGAGTGATCAATATACGATTAAGAGTTACTACTTCCGAAATACAGAGTTCGTCTTTTGGACAATTATTTGATGATTCTGAGCTCCTGAAGGGAATGGTTCGAAGTTTAGACAGTGAACGAGATCTAGGTAGAGAGTAAGGTCATTCAATTATGTTACCATAATAGAAGTGCCTGGGAAACCACTTGGAAGGGTAAGTGGGTAACTGAAATTATTCTTAATTTGAAAATAAGCTGGAGTTTTGGGAAACATGAAAAAAGAAAGGAAGCCCAAAATATGAGGACCACTACTCAAAAAATCTAAGCTGTTCTCTTTCATTGCCACGTTGATAAGATGTTATTAGTACTCAGTACAACAAAGGACATTAATGTTCTGATTATACACACACAGTAAAATGAGATAAGATAAATATATTTTTCAACAGCCAAATAAGAGTCTCCTGAACGTTCGCTACAGCGTGTTTACTGCCGATCCTTTCGACTGGACCCTTCAGTACATCAGCCTCAAGTGCACATAGTTAAAGTAAAATCATAAATGGAGGCGGAAACATAACAAGAATAGCACTTCACTTTCCAGACCCTGCAGGGAGGGTGATTTCGCATTCCAAACCCTCCAGTTACAATAATTCACCTCACAGCTTGCAGACTAAAGTGCTCCACACACACTCAATCTGTCCTTTTCGGTCCCCTGTACAAACCACCCAGTTTAGGTAAGACTGAATGTGTGTGGGTTGTTTAAACAATGAGTCCCCAAACTCTTCAACTCATCGACCCTTCCTCCAGTTTCAGATTGTTCATCGAACTCCAGACATATATTATATGAAAGTAATTTAATAAATACTACTTTAATTAACTAATGATATGAATGATAATAGTAGTAGTAGTAGTAGTAATAATAATAATAATAATAATAATTATTATTATTATTATTATTATTATTATTATTATACTGTGACTTCATAAAAAATAGGTGATTTAAACAAGTAAAAATTAAAGGTTTAACATACCTTTCTCACCGAAACTGGTGATACCATAAATGGGAAGGATGTGTCTCACAAGTGTTAACAAGGGCCCTGATATTTGGCTGGAAATTGGGGAGTTTTGGCCGTAAGTCACCATGCCCCTCCAAATTGAGTCTGTTCCTCTGTTTGGTTAGAAGTGCCTTTGCACGGCTAAACCCAGCTGTAACCCTACGTTAGTATCCTGGGATGTTTGAACACCCCCTCCCCCCAAAAAAAAAGAAAGACTGTATACCGTACTTACAATTTTGAGTTGGCGACACTGACATTCCTCTACTCTCCGGTACCTTCCTAAATACGTGAGGGGAGGGACCACTGAGATTTTCACACTCCTCCCCCTGGTCGTGTGAAGAACAGACACATCTGTGTCCTTTGGGGTGTGTAGTCACCGCATGGCACTATGACGGGGCAGATTGGGAGCGCTTTCAAAATTTTCTCATGGATGTTCCTTGGACCTCCTTTTTCTTCCAAGATGCAAATTCCACATTGGGCCAAATACAGGATTTCATTAAATTCGGCATGGAAACAAATATTCCCCATCATACTTACAGAAAAATATGTAATTCTCCTAAATGGTTTGACCACAGTTGTGCTGAGTAACAGAACATAAAACAATAGCCTATAACACTTATACAAGGACCAAAACCAAAGAAGCCTTGATCTATTATAAAAATATCAGAAACCTTGCCAGAACTATTATCAATCTTTCTAAATCAAACTTTGTACTTAGACAAGCTAACAAACTACTAAACAGTCCAAATGATAACAAAATATTCTGGTCAACCCTTAATTCATTCAAAACTAACGTCACTACTACCTCTTCCATTCCACCGTTACAGTCCCCCAATGGAAATCTAGTTAGTGACCAGCGTGGAAAAGCCAACCTTCTTGTTGACATTTATTCAACAAACTCAACACTAAAGACAGAAAATCACAATATTCCTGTACTTGATTTAGATTCCCCTCAAATACAACCTTTCATGATTCACCCCAGATACGTACAAGCTGTATTACAGAATCTCTCAGCAGACAAAGCTACTGGTCCAGATGAAATTTCATCAATATACGTAAAAACTGCTCCTCAGTGTTGCCTCCTGTATTAGCAAAATTTTTCCGCTTATGTATCCGTAAGTCAATTTTTCCAGCCTCTTGGAAAGAAGCAAATATCCATCCTGTTCCTAAAAAGAGGGCAACCTCTGATCCACCAAACTATTGACCAATTGCAATAACTTCTGTTCTCGGTAAAGTTTTTGAGATACTAGTTAACAAACTAATAGTCAAGCATCTAGAAATCAATAAATTAATGATCGTCAGTATGGTTTAAACAAGAACGTTCAACAGTAGGTATTCTTTGCCTTCTTACCCATGAGCTTAACAAAACAATAGACCAACATGGTGAAACACACACAGTAGCACTAGATATTTCAAAAAAATTTGACAGAGTATGGAACCAGGCCTTATTGTCTAAGATGTCACACTATGGCCTTGCATCACTGGTTTCTCTAATTTCTTCTTACCTTCATAATAGAAAAATACGGGTCATGGTACATGGAATTTAATCTCAGTTTCATTCCATAAATGCTGGCGTACCTGAGGGATCAGTTTTGGCGCCAGACCTCTTTCTCATTCATAATAATGACCTCTTATCTGTCATGCACAACCCAATACACTCTTATGCTGATGACTCGACCCTTCATAGTTCTTTCACATTTAGTACCTCCTTTACACAATCTGATACTATAAATTCCCAAATAAACACAGCAATTTCTAGGAAGCAGGGCCTTTCTAAAATTAATCAATGGGGAAAAAAAAAATCTGATATTATTTAATGCTCAGGAAACTAAATATATTAATTTCTCCAGCAGAAAGAATCCCTCAGACTCACATAATTTTTAATGTCAATATTCCCATATCCACTACAATAGATATCCTAGGTGTTACTCTAAACCCCAACCTAAGCTGGATAGCTTATGTTAAATTCCTTGCTAAATATGCTTCTAAAAAAACTGGGACTTACGTACAGAGTTCGGGAGTTTTTCACTGACGAGCAGATGGCCACAATATACAAAAGTCATTGCGTTCTCAGATCGAATACTGTTCACCACTGTGGAGTGGATGTGGAGCGGTTGCATTAAGGCAGTCGGACAAAATTCAAAATAAAGCCAATATATTAATCATTAATCTTGCCATAACGCAGGACTTTCCTCCATTATCAGTACGTAGAGATGTTGCTTCTTTAGCATTATTTTATCGATATTTTTACCGTAAGTGCTCTGACGAACTGGCTTCAATTATCCCTCCCCTTTACATTTTCTCCCGAAATACTCGGGCAGCTGGGAGCGCCCATGAACTCACACTTTCTCCCCCGCAATGCAGAGCCTTTACTTAACAAAAGTCATTTATCCCCAGAACTATTACTCTCTGGATATTCACTTCCTGGGAGTTGCTTCCCTCAAACATTTAATCCACTCGAATTTAAATCAAATTCTTATAAGTATTTTATGAATGGAGGATGCCTTTAGGCACATGGACTTATTTTTTTTCCTTTCTTTTTACTTCCACCATTCATTATCAAAAAAAAAAAAAAAAAAAAAAGTTCTGTAATAACCTCATTATGTTTTTTTTTTTTCTTTTTTGCAATTTCATGTTTATTGGAACAATTTGCACTTATTTTGGTGACTTATACATGTTTCTATATTGTCTTGGTGTGTTCTGGAAGCATAAACAACGTTTTTTTTTTCATAGCCAATCAGCAACTGAATTAGTTTTATATCACAACATTGACATCTTTCTCTACCTATGATTTTAATAAAAAATCTGAAAATGAAACTTATTTAGGAGTTTGTATATTGTCTATGATATTTTTGAGGAAATAAAAACCATATCATTTATAATACTGTATACCTCTATCTAATAAATGAGTGTTAGAAATAAATTTCGATTTTGTTTATGTTCGATCAATTCTTTGACAGATTTATTCTTAAATATCAGCTACATTGAAATTAACCTGTTCATGAGTAACTGGAGGAGTATATTCAAGAAGCTATATCAATATATTAGAAAAAATAGCAGCAATACATGAAGTTTGGGGGGTGCGGTGTTAAACACCCCAGAGTACTAACGTTGTTCCAACATGGCAGGGGACTATCGTAGGATTCATGTAAGAACTTGGAAACACAAGTAAAAAATGCTCAACCACTGCACAAAGCCGGGGATATTTAGGAACACATTGCCCTTAGCAAGGAAATTACCATTTTGGGTTATATTAACGTATGTATTGTGGGTTATTTTAACATACATTATGTTGAATGGTTACTGCATTCTGCCAGGAGTAATGATGTTGGTCGAGAGTGCAAGCTGTTTGCAGAATCGTTTAATCTCTCGTAGCTGATAAAGCAGCCAACCAGAATACCAGACATTTCTGACAATTATGCCCATCTCGTGGATCTATTCCTAACAAATAATCCAAATCAATACAGGATATAGGTACTGTCAGCACTTGGATCCTCAGACCACAATCTCATCAAAGCCTCATTAGTTAGCCCCCCAAACCTCCCCGTTCTGAACCTGTCAGGAGGACCCAATGACACTTTGACAGGGCAAACTGGGATGGATTTAGATATTATCTTGCTGACATACCATGGCAGTCTTCCCTCTCTACTGAAGTCAGTTCTACCCAGTCCCACATTAATGTCTTAATACTAGCTGATAGGGATTTATTCATACCAAGTCCAAGATATTTTGGTATCATCTTCCAGTACGAAGTTATCAAAGTCACTGTTCCCTTCAGACTTCACTCCCCCTGAATATCAGCCATCATCATCAGCAGCAGCACCACCACCACAACCATCTCCACCATAACCACCTCCACCATAACCATCTCCACCATACAATCTCGACCACAACCAACTCCACCACAACCATCTCCATCACAACCATATCCACCACTACCATCTCCATCACCACGATCACCTGAACCTTCATCCACCCAACCATCATTAGCACAATGATCATCACCATCTCCCTCCCCACCTCAAAGACTTGGGCGACGTGGGCCTAGGCAAGGTAGTGTTGGGCAGCCGAGAGGTAGTCGTCTGGCCATGGTGATAGTCATAGTCACTTTCACCTTCTCAGAATTGAGCTTGACAGACATACAGCTCGAGCTCTCACGGGGCAAAGTGTACCCAGATCTTTAACTGTTACAGGGAGGGAGTGTCTAACTACACATAACCTGTTAAGCCATACATAACATTTTGAAATGGAACAAATATGGTACGAGTGTCAGGACTCTAACATATCTAAATTTTGGTGGCCGTGAACGTATGAAACAACGCCAACGAGCCTACAAGCCTATAAGCCTACAAATCAACACGTCAATGAACCATCAAATCTATGAGTCAACATTACCAAGACTGATAAGAAGCAATGTTACAATCAAAGCAAGATATTACGATTCTCCAAGCAAACAAGTCAGGTGAGACGTACCCAAGATCAGCTACAAGTTCGCAACATACAGCAAGAAACTACAATTAAACACTGTAAGAGAAACCACAAGCTTCTCAAAAAACTAAAATTCTACTATAAAGTAAGCACAAGTGAGTATACAGTAAGAAGAACGAGTTATAAGTGAGGAAAAAACAAGTAAACTAAGAGCAAGAAGACTCACAACCCACAACTGCAACATACCCCACTTGACCCCACCCTTTTCTCCAACCTACCCTCCATCTCCACCACCACCACTCTGACGCAGGGGTGAACAGGTCAGACGGCGGCAGCAAACACTAGAGTCCTCACTCACCCCTCACCTCACTGTTACTCAACATTACTCATCGTTACTCAGTTATTCACTACAGCTACCAAGTGTGGGAAGTCAACGTTGCTGTGCTAAGCGTTGCTGAGGACACTACATCACGGCAGTGAACCCTGATCTTTCACCATGACCTTGAAGTGACCCAGAGTGACATCATACCTCTTAAGTGAGTGAATATACGTTTTGCTTATTTTTCCCAGAGCTTAAACATAGTAACACACACCACTTCATCTATATAATACTTTACATACACACATCTTCACTTATTTGTATTAACCCCTAAAGTACTAAGCTCGACGATCGACATTTTTTCACAACTTTTTAAATGGACGACGAACATCGACCGTGCAACTTCCACAAAAAAACTGGTGGCAGCTTGCTCCATCCCAGCTGTGATGTAGATGGCTTCTGACAAATAAGAACTAAGTGTTGGACACGTGGGAGGGAGAATCCAGGCCTGTACCCAGACGGTGGGGGGTGCACCCCCCACCTTCCTCTCGCTGCATCCCTCTACCCCACTACATTGGTACTACCCTACCTCCCTAGGTTCTTACCACCACCACCATCCCTCCCACACCCTCCTCATGCATCATCCACCCCTTGGATGTGGAACCCCCCCCCCCATGTCCCGCCCCCAGTCATCTGGGGTGAGGGTACTTCCCCCTACCCTTCTTCCATGTCCCTGTACTCCACTGGGGCCCTTCCTTTGTGCCAGGTGGTGGTCTCCTCCTATCCCTCCATCCCCATACACCCCCTCCTTGCCTTACCATCCCCCACCCCCTAGCACAGAATATCTTTATCCCCCCTGGCGTACTTTTCTTTCTCATCTGGGCCACAATAGGTAGCTATTATCAACTTTGACGGGCCATAGCTTGGTAACTTTTGGGTCTTGGATGATGGTGTTTAAGTTTTGAGGTGTGTAAATTCAAGCTCTATAAATCAACCATAAAACTTTTAACCATTGAGAAAGTTAAAATATAGGTTTGTTTTTGCGTCCTGAGGGGTAGTCGTGGCTGAAGAATTGCACACCAGAGGGATTAAGTCCATTACTCATTACCATTACAACCAGTAACATATGCTAGAGTTCATTATTGGGCACTGATGAAAGTTATTGCAAATGCTGGTAATGGCAAGATCACTACTAACCTACTTCCAGTTCACGATCTATGTCAGATAATCAGTCAAGGCATACATAAACATAGCTTGAAGCCTTTGTTCTAGGTTAGGATTCTCATGTTATATTATCCATATGTAGCAGCTCTAACACCAACATCAGTAACAGGTCAAGTACAATTCATAACAGACGATCTGTTCACAGTCTATCATATATACCCCTTTCCTTCCAAGAATAATGACACTTTGGTCATCATCAACATCAACACAGACACCGAACTCATCATGGTCTCCAAGAGACAGGACACTGTCCCTTTCGCTGGGGAATCTATGATTGAACGAAAATGCCATACATCCTTACTTGCTGTTCACCTTTTTCCTGCATACATTTTCACGTTTCAGCCTACTGGAACAATCTCTTGTGAGGTGGCTATCAAAAGAAGTCATGACATTCATCATCATTGCAATTTCACATTGGCTCCAGATAAACTTACACATCATCAACGCATCGCACATTCACAATTCTTGTGCTTTACTCATAACACATCAGTTTTCATAATTTGTTCAGATATACCACCATCTCATACATCAGCATTAGGATTATCAATAGCATCTGACTACTGTGCTGTACTTACACCATCCTTGTCCACTTTAGCCAGCAGCAGTCACTGTGCCATCCTCAGTCAAACACACAAATATTTCTAACCAATACCTGAGATGGATTTAAACATGAGCACAAGTATTAACCTGCCCTGTACCCACAACATACAATGCATGTTGCAACGTTTTTTTACGTTCAGTCCCCACAATGTACGACGAACGTTTTGCTATTGCAAGGTCTGTCGTTTGCACACTTTTCAAATTTTGCGTGTGATTTTTGCAATGTATACACGGGACACCTTCCTCTACCACACCTTAGTACATTTAGTACATTACTGATACTGTGTGTGCTTGAGATAATACTAGGCTTACTACAATAGTAGGGCCTGTAGGCTAAATAGGCAATAATATGACACTCACTATAATAGTAAGGCCTGTGGTGGAAACTGGTATAATGTTAGTGGAAAAGTATAATGTAAGTTAAGAAATAGAATGCAATTAAAACAACAGTCATAATGAGTCAATTGTGCAAGAATTCGGCAATTTTCATATATTTGTGAATGAAACAATGCTTATATCGCTTATATTTTTGTGTGAAACCAATATATTCTTGTATTACATGTAAATTTTATACCAAATTAATAAATATGTATGCATTTTGAGTGGTTCCCAATAGTTATCCTACCATACCTACCATAGAAAATGCGACAGTAGCAGCACAGCTACAGAAAACACACTAGATCAGGTGTTCAGAGGGTCACCTGTCAAGACCATTCTTAACTTCAGGTGAGCACTTTCTTGGTGATTTTCAATTGTTTCTCACCAAAAGTGGAGGTTTGAGCCCTCCCCCCAAAAAAGACGAAAATTTGTCAGGTTTTGGGGATGGGTTTTGTAATAAATAAGTCAGTATGGGGTGGGTTAAGTTGAGTTCACCTAAGTTTGAATCTATGCAACTAATCAATGAAACAATAAAAGCCTGGGAAGAATTGAGTATATGTTCAACCCATATTATGTGTATAGCCCAGCACCAACTGTCTTTATAATCTTCTCCATTGTATTTGCCATAGTGTTGTTGGCAATGCACAGAATGCAAGCAAGAATTGCAAACTTGGAGTCAGTATTTACAGAGGAAGAGTGAACATTCAAGTGAGACTGCCTGAGTGAAATGTGAATATGTAAATAGTGTAAATTATATAATAATAATAATAATAATAATTATTATTATTATTATTATTTTATAATTATAATTTTTATATAAGAAGAACATTATGGGGTAACAAATTATTAGTCTAATCATGAATTATTGTAAATCTGCTGCGTCCCGACCGATTTTTCACCATTGACCCCCCTCCCCAATCCCAGTAGATTTTCATTTTTCTTTTTTTTCAGCTAAAACCTCCACTTTTTATGCGAAACATTGGAAAATGCCCATAAAAGTACTCATCTGAGCTTATAATTGCATTATACAGGTGTTCCTCTGAATACCTGGTACCGTCTTCTGTGGGCCGTGCTCCTGAAAAAACGTTTTCTATGGGAGGAGTAACTATTCCAAACCACTCATAAAAAGTTAGATGTTTAATATTTTGGTACGAATTTTTATGTACTACAAGAGTATATTGGTTTTCAAACAATAATATAGGCGATATAAGTGTTGTTTCACTCATGAAACGTATCAACATAAATCACCTTCCTTTACGATGTTACCGCCTTATCACTTCTGCTTGTTTCTTCCTTTGGCTTGTTTCTTCCTTTGTCCTCCACCTCGGGAATAACTTTCGCCTTGAATTTTGTCATTGGAGAAACCGTGGTGCGACATGTCATTACTAGCCAGGTCACTGCTAACAGATGAGTTACTGAGAAAGTGGCATGCGGGAGGGGAGGTGGGTAAAGCGGGGCCAGGAGGTATCCCTGCCTGATGAGAGGTAGAGGAAGGTCTCCAACATATGCCTACCAAAAATCACCCGTGAAACTTGAAAAATATGCAAATGATTGTCCTCACAATTGCAAAACATACGGATCCGTCATCAGGTGTCACCATGACAAAACGTGGTGACGTATCCATATGTCAATGGGACGTGGCAGATTAACCAATATATACCTAGCCAATTCATAACACATTATTATTATATCTCATATATATGTCATAGATACAAATCACATTACAAATATAATAATGACTCCTACCATATTCTTGGCATGGTTCTGCCATTAAGAGTGTGTCTCTTGTACATGCACATTTGTGCCACTGTATTAGTATGTTATTCTGCATTCAGTTTTACTACAATGTATTTACTCCCTTATATATACAATGTATTACTACAGTGTGTTATGTTTCTACAATATTATTGTATATGTACAATATTGTCATGAATATTATGCCTGTCTTACATGCCATCATAGGTTTGCCAGCAGGGCGTGACCGAGCGATGTCACTTAAAATACCTTAATACAATATATAATACATATGTAGTCTAGAGGTTAGGTTAGAGTAAAACCCAGGGGCCAGAGGAAGTGACATTCGCACTCCCTTTCAGCAGCTATGTCACACACAGCACAATATGCCATATACACCGCCTTGTGATGCCTGATGTTACCATACACACACACACACACACACACACTTTTATGGAAACTGTACCATCAAGGAGGAATTCGAGGCAAACTGTTTTGTTGGATGCAAGACTTTCTCATAAGAAGAGAAATGAGAACAGTACTAAGAGGAAACTACTCATCATGGAAAGAAGTGACTAGTGGAGTACCACAGGGTTCAGTGCTGGCACCAATCATGTTTTTAGTGTATATGAATGATATAAACAGTAACACTGGAAATGAGAGCTATCTGAATATGTTTGCAGATGATGCAAAAATACATAGGAGAATTACTAACACAGACTCTTGTAAAGAGCAACAAGAAGAATTAAATAAACTTCATGAATGGAGTAGTACATGGCAAATGTGGACCAGTGTCATGTAATCAAGTTTGGTAAAAGTGGAAAAAGACCTGATTGGGATTATTAGTTAGGAAATAAAACCCTATACACATCAGAAAGAGAGAAAGACCTAGGTGTGATTATCAATAACAGACTATCTCCGGCTGACCACATCAGTGAGAAGGTACGGAACATGTATACACTGCTTGCAAATATGAGAATAGCATTCACATACATAAATGAAGACATGCTAAGAAGGATAATAACATCATTCGTTAGAACAACCCTGGAATATGCATCAGTAGTCTGGAGTCCTCATCTCAAAAAGCACATAGACAAGATTGAAAAAGTTCAAAGGGCCGCTACAAGATGGATACCAAGCTTAAGGGACCTAAGCTACGAAGAAAGACTAAATAAACTGAATCTACCAACACTACATGAGAGAAGGAAAAGAGATGACATGATAATGCTATATAAGTGCATATCAGGGAAGGAGAAAATAGACATAAATGATTCCTTAACATATGGAGAAGCATCAGCAAGAGGACACTGCAAAAAAATGCATAAGAAGAGAGGTGATAAAGACGTAAGGAAATTCAGTTTCCCAAACAGAGCAATTGATCAATGGAATGCACTACCGAATGAATTAGTGTGTGCCAAAACAATTCACAAATTTAATGATATTTACGATAAATATGGTTTAAGACACGGAACAGTACGAGCTTGACTCATTCCTGTAAAGATACAATTAGGTAAGGTAAGTACACACACGTTTCTAGAACATTCGACGACAGTCAAGCCCACGTGAGGGAAGTTCTTATATACGGAAAGAAAGAAAAGACAGAAGGATTTAGGCGACTGGAGAGGAGAGAGCAAGTAGGGGGGTCTAGAGAGAAAGAGAGAGAGAGAGACGGTGCGCTGTGAGAGAGTTAGCAAGCACAAAACCACTCTCACCTCAATATGATCTTGTGAGATATACTTAGTATAAAATTTTGAGAGACTCCCTCCGAAGAAATAAACTACAATCAAACCCCAGTACCCATCTTTATCTTTTCCTGTCACCAACTACAAGTGAACTGAGGTTATCTCTCACAAATTTACTCTATTACCAACAGCTC
Source organism: Coenobita brevimanus (assembly GCF_032717465.1). Lineage (NCBI taxonomy): Eukaryota > Metazoa > Arthropoda > Malacostraca > Decapoda > Coenobitidae > Coenobita > Coenobita brevimanus. The sequence goes on along the minus strand of NC_136993.1, from coordinate 8,927,597 downwards.
GGCTGCAACTACTATGCAATCAATTACAAGACTGATAAGAGTAGACACCTGATTTTTTTTTTTTTTTTTTTTACCAATAGGATAAACATGCTCTAAGTTCATTAAGAGAATCCACGGTTAACATACAAATAAAACACCATCTCTCTACAAAACGAACCTCAGTTTACCAAATGGGATGCAATACCTTCATTCTCACTGGAATGTGTATAAACAGGATATAACATGTTTCAACCTGTATTTACCAAGGTGTTGCAATACCTTGGGGGACCAATGTGTACTGTACAAACACAAAATATCATGTTTCAACCTGGATTACCAAACATGATGCAATACCTGGGGGGAGTAGGGGAGGGGGATGCGTTCCGGATGTGGGTACACTCACTTAGCTTACCCTACATTATACAGGGGCAAGGGTCAGCCTCAAGCCCTGACCCACCTTCAAGGTCACTATGCACCCTTTCAAGATCATTGGGTATGCAAAGGTCAATGACCTCTATGTCCATTCTAACACCTTAAACCTCATTGCCTACCAATGTCCTCTCTGTTCCCTAAAGGGCAATGACCCTGAATCCTATGACCTTCAAGGTCATGGACTAGGCAAAGGTCATGTCAAGGTCATTGGGTATGCAAATGTCAATGACGTCTACGTCCATTCTAACACCTTCAACCTCAATGCCTACCAATGTTTTCTTTGTAACCTGAAAGTCCATGACCTCCCTGTACCCTATGACCTTCAAGGTCATTGACTAAGCAAGGGTCAGTTGGGTACGCAATGGTCAGTGACCTCTGGGACACAGGAAAACCCCTTTCACACCTTTAACCTCAGATTAAAACTCTGTGTCCCTCTCTGTACCCTAAAGGTCAATGACATCTCTGTACCCTAACACCTGCAAGGCCATTAGTATGCAGCAAACACCTTCAAGCTCATTGGTATGCAAAGGGTGTGTGTACCCTAAAGGTCAAGAGGTCAAGGCCATCACTCCTACGGCAATTTTTACCCTACTGTGGACATCAGAATCGAAGAGCGTGTACTGAGATGATATGATCATGTGGAGAGAATGGATAACAACAGAGTGGTGAAAAAGGTATATCTGAGCAAATTTGAAGAAGGAGGCGAGGCAGGCCAAGGAGAAGGTGGAAAGATAGCTGGATGAATGTGTGAGGAAGAGAGGTATGGAAGTTGGCGAGGCTAGGGGACTGGCAAGAGATCGAGATGGCTGGATGAATGTTGTGAGAAGTGCTTGATCAGGGATTTGGCACCCCTTTATAACGTGACAGCACCCAGATTACCTCTATCGGATACATTTATGTGAAGCTGCACAATGTGGTGAATTTTTTGGCGTATAAGATACAGCCAGGATTCTGGGGGCTTCAATGATGCATGAAGCTTGTTGTCCAGCGGCATATGACCTTAGCAGTTGCGCCGCCAGTTTCTACTACAATCAATCAATCAATCAATGATGCATGAATGGCAGCATGGTCCATCGGATTGGGCAAACTTACAGTAGACTGTCCGGACATTGCTACTCTTTACCGTGCCCTAGGATGGGAAATGAGGATCATTATATATATATATATATATATATATATATATATATATATATATATCTTATATCTTCAGTGAAGAATATAACTCTCGACACTAAACATATGAAGCTGTGTGTGACTTGGAAAGAAAACTGCTCATGTGTATACCTACAAAAATGGCACTCCTGACTTTGTATTTAAGGTAAACTCAGCTGCGTGCTTGATGGCATGTTTGCTTTCTGTTCAAAGCGCCTAGAAACCAGAGTTGTAAAAAGTATCCTGCTTTGACACTTAAGTAAAAGTATTGTTTCACTGAAAAAATATTACTCAGGTACAAGTGGAAGTACTCAAAGGTAAATGTACTCAAGTATAAGTAAAAAAGTACCTTGTTCATAAAGTACTCAAGTAGTGAAAGTAAAAACCAACTATTAAATTGTCTATCGTCTCAGAGATTATATCATCATCATCATCCGGACCTCCTTTCTCACCCTAGGGCGGGGTGAGGAGTAGGAATGTCCAGACACCCCAATTTTGCCCAGTCCAATGGGCCACGCTTCCATTCACTCATCATTCAAGCCCCGGAATCCTGGCTCTATCGGATACACCAAAAACATTCACCACATTCTGTAGCTTCACATAAACGTATCCGATTGAGTCAATCAGGACACTGCCACATTAAAAAGGGGTGCCAAATCCCTGACCATGCACTTCTCCTCACAACATTCATCCAGCCAGCTCGATCTCTTGTCAGTTCCTTAGCCTCACCGACTTCCACACACTCCTCCACCATATCTCTCCACCTTCTTCTTGGCCTGCCTCGCCTCCTCCCTCCTTCAAATTCTCTCAGTTATACCTTTTTCACCACTCTATTGTTATCCATTCTCTCCACATGCCCATACCATCTCAGTACACTCTCTTCGATTCTGATGTCCACCGACTTCCTCACTCTATATCTTTCACGAAGCACATTATTTCGTATCCTATCCACCCTCCGTACTCTACATACATTCCTCAGCAGTCCCATCTCCACTGCTATTACTCTTGGTTTTTCATTGTCATGCCACACCATAGTCTCACACCCATATGTTAAAGTTGGCACTAACACTCTTCATGTAAGCCTCATGCAGCTGCAACACTCAAGCCTTTATTTCTTATCAATGCCTTCATTGCACCAGCAACTTTTCTTCCTTGTGTCACCGTACTTTCAACTTCTTTTGCACATTTTCCTCCCTTTTCTACTGTATCACTGTATCCAGGTAGTGGAACTTTCACACCAATTCCAGTCTCTCTCCATTCATTTGAACATCACACTGGGAGTCACTATCTCTCTCAGTAACCATTACTTTACTCTTTTCTACATTCACTGTCAAGGCACAACGCATATAGACATCAGCAACACTCTACACTAGCCTACCAAGTTCTTGTTCGGTACTTGCAAGCAATACTGCATCATCAGCATACAACAAATTTATGATATTCCATCCATCACCATTCATTACCAACACCATCCCTCTCTCCATTATGCTTCTCATCTTTTTACTTTTCACATCATCCCATCCATATATATATTGAACAACCATGGGGACATCACACAACCTTGTCGCACGCCCACACTGAGCGAGAACCATTCAGTTAGATTCCCATTAACCCTTACACATGCTTCACTATCATCATAAAAACTCTTGACGGGACCTAGCAGCTTACCATCTACACCATACATGCGCAAGATTTTCTACAGTCCTTCTCTGTCCACTTTGTCGTATGCTTTTTCCAGATCCATGAATGGCATAAAAATCTCGTCCTTCTCATAAGCCTCGTCTGCTAGCTGTCTCACTGCAAATAGTTGATCCACACATCCTCTGCACCTCCTAAAGCCACCCTGTTCATCACGCACTAGGACTTCTGATATCTCTCTCTATCTATCTATCTATTGCCAGACGCCTCAATCTTCGGGATGGCCACAAACAAATCGCCTCCACGTCGCCCTGTCCCCCGCCATTTCACTGCCCTGCTCCCAACTCACACACCCCTCTCTCATATACCTCTCCACCCCATCCCTACATCTCATCCTTGGCCTCCCCCTCCCTCTCCCCCCTTCCACCTCACTCACATACACTTTCTTCATCAGTCTTTCACCCTCCATCCTCTCCACATGGCCAAACCACCTCAGTGTATTCCTCCTAACGCTTCCTATCACATCCATATCCACACCACACTGCTCCTTTATATCGTCATTTGTCAGCCTGTCTCTCCATGTGACTCCAAAGGTTCCTCTTAAATAACTCATTTCCACTGCTCTCACTCTTGACTTGTGCCCTTCCAACAACATCCAAGCTTCACTTCCATACGTTAGAGTTGGTATCACAATACTGTCATGTAGTAACTTTTTCACTTCCATGCTCACTTCCCTGTTTCTTATCACTGCTTTCAAGTAACACGCAACCTTTCTTCCCTGCTGTACCCTTTCAAGCACTTCACCCTCCAAACCTCTATCCTTACTCATCACACTACCCAAGTACTTAAGCGTACTCACATTTTCCAATTCCTCACCATCCAGCCTCGCTGTACATTCACTGACTTCACCTCTCTCAAAGACCATCACTTTACTCTTCCCTACATTCACCTTTAGATTCCGTTTCTTACACACTCCCCCAAACTCATCCACCAAGCCTTGCAGCTCCCCTTCGTCTTCACTTAACAACACAGTATCTTCTGCAAACAACAGTACAGGGAGTTTCCAAACACTACCCTCTCTCATCAGGGCCACTCCAACATCCACTACCCTACCTTGTACCTCTTTTATTACTACATCCATGTACAGATTGAACAACCATGGAGACATTACACATCCCTGTTTCAGCCCAACCTTCAAAGAGAAAAATTTACTCAGTTCACCATCCACATGCACTGCATCCTTAGCACCATCATACATACTCTTCACAGCATTCAACAACTTCCCATCTACTCCATATATTCATAATACTTTCCACAATCCTTGTCTATCCACCCTGTCTCTCTCACTTTATAATAATTCTTCCAGATACCTTCCCTACCACACTCAATAAACTTATGCCACGATAATTCTTGCACTCACTTCGCTCACCTTTATTTCTGTACAGGCGTACAGTCACAACATTTTTCCACTCTGCAGGCACAGTTTCACTCATCCATGCCTTCTTACATATCTCCAACAAGGGAGTAGATATACAAATCACAAACTTCTTAATTATTTGGTAAAAATAAAAGACACAAAGGAACTGAACATATTTATTGACATTTATTTTAATTATGTTTGATCAGCAACTGTTTCTCAAAATTACGGCTATCCAATAATAACTGAGTGAGCAGACTTAAAACGATGTCTTACTGTATTCATTATTGTAACTATAATCACTATAAATAGACTACATCTACAGTAAGTTTAAAAGCATGGGTACTCACCTCCACGAGTTTCCTCAAATTTGAAGGGGAATTGCTATATGCAGTCACCTCGATGATTTTGGATGCACACAGCAAACACTGCAGCTTCTCTGAATTTTCCACAGTCTTCTTGTATTTCAACAAAGATACCAAGTATGGCCAAGGGTGGGAATCACCACTGTCTCTTCCACTGGTTGTGGAAGTCATGGTGTTATGGTGGCTACTAGGGATGAGAGTTTAGGTCCGAGTAGTACTCGGTTTACTCGGTTCTTGGGTTTGAGTGAGTACTACTCGGTTTACTCGGTTCTTGCAGTTCAATTACTTGATCGATTTAATAAGAAAAAAAAAAGATGCAAAATAGACTTTCAAAGAATTCACTAATGTTACAATAATGTTAAATAATTTTTCTTTTGTTTTCTGAAATCTTCTATGTTCACCTTATATTTTATGAATACTTGATAAGTGTTGGGAATTACAGAATTGATAGCGGGTTACGCAATGACCTGTACCCGTACCGTACGCGACACATTCCCGTTCAAGCTCTCATCGCCCTCAGTGATGCCACTCCTATGTTTTCCCACCTAGATCTATATTATTCTGCCTCGGCCTGGGTGTCTAGGTGTTTTTTTTTTTTTTTTTTTTTTTTAAACAACCATTAATCTTACATAGTAATATGTAACGTGGTCTGAATATTCAAGTGAAGTAAAATGTTTTATTGTTTTTTTGAAGTGGCATCATAATCGTTTATCCTTTTACATTTTTTCTTTCTTGATGTAGGAATGGAAGTGATTTAATGGCAGATAGCCAGATATCCGACTGTGCGTTGTTCTACGTCCTGTAATAGGCTGAAAATCGATTCCTGACTTTGAGATGTAACGAGTAATGACTTCTTAAAATATCATGAGCTTGAATTTTCTGCATTTTAAGACTTTATTCAGCTTCAGAAAACTAAGTTCCGTTCTATATATATTTACAATATTTTGATGAGAATTTTGATTAAAGAGTAAATTTTCATCACAGAGTAGTTTTAATAAAGTGACTTTGCTTATCACTGCAAGATTTATTTTCCTGATTAAAGGCATTACATTCTTGGTCGAAATGAATGTTATGTATTAATAAATTTGAAATACCCTCATCTTTGGCAACCCTTTGGCTCCCCTGGCCTCCTGCTTATCAGATTGCCATCCACCCCCCTCCGTCCAGCTATCCCTACACTTTTCTCATTTCTGTTTTCCACCTGAGTGGAAAGGAATCATTCAGTACTCGATTTACTCGGTTTTGAAGAGTAATCAATACCGAATTACTCGGTTTGCAGAAAGTACTCGGTTTGCCCATCACTAGTGGCTACAGCAACAATGTAAACAACTGAAGGCTGAAGGGACGAAAGCGTGGCTGTATCGCTTGGGCAATATGAAAGGACGCATGTGATTGGTCCAAACATGAATAAGCGCTTGTGATTGGTCAGCTTCCGACTGTGCGTTGTTCTACGTCCTGTAATAGGCTGAAAATCGATTCCTGACTTTGAGATGTAACGAGTAATGACTTCTATATTTTTCAATTGCTGCGAAGTAAAAGTAATAGAAAACAATACTTACGTAAGAGTGAAAGTACTGAAAATGTTGAGTACTTTTTAAAAAGTAAATACCGAAAAAAGTTACTTAAATACAGTACTCATGTATTTTTACTTCGTTACTTTACAACACTGCTAGTATCCGCACTATCCCCGGTGTTAGTGAGTCATATTTTGGGTTTCTTATAGACTGTAAATACGTAGTTTCTCAAATTGCACTAAGAAACTGAGAAGATTCACAAAATTGCGCATTTTTTCAAGTTTTTAACCTATCATAACTCGCGTGTGCATGGGTCAGTTGACTACATTTGTTTTCATACACACAAAATCACATGGGGAATATGAATAATAACTTGAAATTAGCAAATCTTTTTTTCTTAGCAGTGAGTTTGACTTGCTATTTTTGCTGTTTCCTGCCCCTCCCTAATAATAGCACTACTATGTTATTAATACCTCTTCACTACTGCTGTGCATTGCTACAGCATGATTTTTTTAATGCGAGGAAAAAGGAGTCAATGGCCAGAATCCCGTAAGATTATTCCAAGAAAAAAAAAAAAAAGATAACAGAGCCAAATTCAAGATGCCTGGACATACTGTGTTTGAAAGACTTAAGGTCATAGGCAGTAGGAAATATGGGCAGAGGAAGACAGATCCAGAGCTTACCTGTTACATACATGAAGAACTGGGAGTAACAGTTCACTCTTGCATTAGAGAGTTTGACAGAATTAGGAAGAGTTTGTTGCTAGATGGGCGATGTGTTCCCTCAACAATGGTGAGGGATGCAAGCAGACAGTTCAGAGAAGCAGTGACTACTGAAGCAGCGATAGAAAAGAGATAAAGAAGAAACAGTGCAGTGAAGAGACAGAGGCTGAAGGAAGCCAGTAAGAGGAGGAAAGTTGATGAGAGAGAAAGATTTTGACTCCACTTTAATAAGAGCTGCATGTGAGGAGCCTCCTCGCATATGATAGTTGTACTCTACACAGGAGTAAATAAAACCTGTGTATTAAGTTAGCAACTGTACAGGGGTAAATAAATCTGTGTATAAAGTCAGCATCTGTACAGGGGTAAATAAAACCTGTGTATAATGCCAGCAACTGTACAGGGGTAAAGAAGGGGCTGGGTTGGTTTAGCATACCTAATCTCTTGGAAACAGATTTTCCAAGAGAGGAAATAATGATCTCTCCAAGATAATTCTCGAGAGAATGAAACCCCCTGTATGTTGAAAGATGATGCAGGACTGAGTTGGATATTGTTAAAAATTAGAGGACACCGTTGAGAAAGACTTTGTCGGCTTGAAAGATGTAAGAACTGAGTTTCTTAAGCATTAAAAACAAGATTGCTTTTACCCCAATCAGAGATATAAGCCAAGACAGACATTAGGTGAGCCATAGCCTCATCCGTTGTTTGTTCAAGTAAATGCTGAGATTGATGCTGCTTAAAGTCAAGGTTGGAGTCTTCAGCATATGAGTGGATAGGGTTAGATGTACAGCTTTGAAGATCATTGATGAATAAAAGGAAGAGAGTTGGTGGTAAAACAGAATCCTGAGGAACATCATTATTGATATCTCTACGAGAAGAATGGTGGCAGTCTAGAACAGCAGGTGTAGTACAACGAGAAAGGACGCTAGAGATGACAGCACAGATAAAAGTATAGAAACCGTAAGAGAGCAGTTATTAAAGATTTATACCAGGCTCGATCGAAAGCCTTTGAGATGTCAAGTGCAATGGCAAAGCTTTCGCCAAAGACAAGAAAGGGGGATGACCAGGATTCTAAAGGTAGGTGAGAAGATCGCCAGTGGAGTGTCCCTAGAGGAATTCATACTGACAATTGGAGAGAAGGTTATGATAGAAAAGGTGCTTTTTTTTATTCAAAAACTTTTGAAATACAGGATAAAGCAATTAGGCGATAGTCAGAGGGCTGGGAATGCTCTTCCTTCTTTGGGACAGGCTGAATAAGAGCAAACTTGAAGCAAGAAGGAAAGGTACAAGTTGAGAGACAAGCGTGAAGGAGTTTCCACAGGCAGGGAATAATGCAGAAGCACAGTTCTTAATGACAACAGGAGGGACCCCATTAGGCCCAATTGCCTTGTTAGTATTGAGGCCAGTAACGGCAGAAAATAAATCAGTTGAAGAAATTTTAATATGAGGATGTCAGAGGTGGGAAGTGGTCGAGGAACAGCGCAGAAATCGTCTAAGGTGGAACTGGATGAGAAAGTCTGTGCAGAGAGTTCTGCATTTTCAGTAGAAGAAACAGCTATAGAGCCATCTGGGTGGAAAGGAGGAGGGAAGGATGGTGAGATAAAGTTGTTCGAAAGGTTTTTCGCAAGGAGCCAGTACGAGTGGGAGGAATTTGAGTTGAAGAGTTCAGAGCATTATGTATGAACGAAATTATTTTTTGAAGAGCAAAGAACAGATTTAGCAGGATTCTGGGCAGCAACATGAGATTCAGGGGTGGGTTGGCTTCAGTACCTTTTGTAACCCTTCCTTGCTGTGGAGAGCATTAGAACAAGCTTGAATAAACATTTTTTTTTTCTTTCATTAGTCACAGGATAAAAGAATGTATGTTTCCATGACCAAGAGAATAACCTCCGTAATGCGCGCAGCACACTGTGATGGTTCTCGGCCATGGAAGCAACAATCATTCCATGAAAATTCAAAGCAGTACTTCCCGAGGGCCTCCCAATCAGCAGCTCCCAAGTGCCATAGACACCTCTTCTTGGGAGGGTCCACAGGCCTTACTAGAGCAATAGGAGGGGTTCAGGTGACAAAGATCTGATAGGAGGAGCCCAAGAGAGAGAAAAGATTAACAGCATAAGCAGAAGGACTAGTTGTAAGGAAGAGGACAGGTAAGTTGAAACTTTCTTTTAGTCAGATAGGGATTATGGGTATGATACTGTACAAGCTGATCCAGGTCATAAGGATGGGAAAGATGTAGGGTTGTTCAGCAGGTGAATCAATGAAAGGAGAGGAGAGCCAAAGGTGGTGGTGAATATTGACATTATCTAGAATGGAGATTTCAGAGAAAGAGAAATTGAGAGCCTCTGTGGAGGTTTGCACCCTGAATGGAGAAGCTGTGGTGTCCACCCGGTAGCCAAGTCTGCTCATAATACCCTGCAACTCGTCGTGGAAGCACTCGAGTTTGACCCTCGTAATGCGCTGTCGATGACAAGGATCTGCAGGTTCCCTGGATGGTGTATGTATTGTACTGTACCATAGGACGGCCTCACAGAAGCAGTCGTTTGCCTGTGGTCTAGAGGTCTGTTCGTTCAGACAGACTGGGGTGAAATAACAACAGCATCTTCTACACTCTTTTCGTGTGTGAGAGAGACACCTTTAAGCAGTGGTACCGATATTGGTTGGCAGGTCTGCTACCTATTAAAAGAAAATTAATGTCCTTTAACTCCTTCTCTGTCAAGTGAAAGTAGGAGTTTGTACTACTGGGGGAGCTTCAGCCTGCATTAACCGGGTTCACATTTCAAACGAACCTTGAGCTACAGCTGCTACTGTTCTACCAACTACAATCTTACATTGAGCGTGGCCCCTTGAAGGTCCGAGATTTTGTCTGGGAAGATGTTTGGCGTTCGTGTGAAGTGTGAACGTCGCCAGGTAGACAAGAACGCCACCCGCTGCTGCGAGTATAGTTTGTTCATGTACATGCGCCACTCACCACCTGACCCAGACTGCAGGAATAGTTACATTTCATTAATGCAGAACACACTCAAGGTGCAAAGATTTCATCGTAACTCTTCCTTAATGTTTTGTATTCAGTTATTATTATTATTATTATTATTATTATTTTTATTATAGTATTATTATTATTATTATTATTATTATTATTATTATAATTATTATTATATTATCATGATTTTGTTGTTCGTATTATTATTATTATTATTATTTTGCATCCGATCCGATTCTGGGCATAGGCTTTTAAACGCCAAGTCCCTGAGATATAACAGCCCTCAAACGCACGATACACCTGTTTGTCTTGTCACACAGTACCATTGTCCTATGTGTTAATTACATCACTTCGATATCAACAGAGTTTGTGTCACTTACAAAAAAGTTTGAGGTATACTGTGCAAAATAAATAACTAAATAATAGGTGTTAAGAAATCCGAAGCCACTTAAATTACTAGACTTTCATCACAAGTACTTCCTTCATAATTCCTCTTTTCTGCAATCAGACAATATTTTACTTTGGCAAGGCCTCTCGTATTTTTTTTTTTTTCTAGTGAAAAGTCTTTCCTTACCTAAAGAAGATCATCAAGACTCGTATTCTCCTCTGTTGAAGAAGGTCCCTAACACCTTTTCCTAAACGACTTATTTTCTTTGTTACTCCTTACTGTCCTCTTGTCTGTTACAAACATCCTTTCATTTTCGGCATATTATGCATAAACGACGTACAAAAGGATATTAACCACCCATATCCAAAATAAATTGCAAAGGAAGAGGTCTTAGGGAGCTTCATTGACGGACGAGAATTAGAACCCAAGAGATAGAAGAAACTAGGTCACTGAGCGTAATGGTTTGAAAGATGCGGTGCATAACTTGACGTCGAACACTGCGCTTGTCATTCGTGCTTAATCACACTGCTACCAAGCGATCGCTCTTATACTTTTTTTATCTTTGCCATTAAGATTGTTGATCAAGTACTACTACTACTACTACTACTACTGCTACTACTACTACTACTACTAGTACTGCTACTACTACTACTACTACTAATGATAATAATAATAATAATAATAATAATAGTAATAATAGTAATAACAATAATAATAACAATAATGATGATGATGATGATGATGATGATGATAATACTACAACTACTACTACTACTACGACGACGACGACTACTACTACTACTACTACTACTACTACTACTACTACTACTACTACTACTACTACTACTACTACCACTAATAATAATAATAATAACCCACTCACTCAATGTAGTGCTGCTCTCGGGTGTCTGCCCTTTCCTCTCCTCCGTCCTTGTTTCCTTCCATCCTCTTGTCTCTCCTTCATTCCTTCCTCCTCCTTCTGCCTACGGGTGACTTTACACTCCCTCTTCCGTCTTTCTTTCCTTCATTCTTTCCTCTTCTTTCCGCCTGTGGGTGACTTCACTGTACACTGAGTGACAAGCCAAGTGTACACCAGAAAACCATTTACTACGCGGGGTGGTAACCATATAACCAAATTTTGGCGCCTGGTTGTTTAGTAGGTAATTACGACGCTTCAGTCGGATTGAGCCGGTGAAGGTTTATATCCAAGGGCTGGTTGGGGTTGATTGCTCACGTAATGCCACGCAGGGATGAGTGAGGCTGGTCACTCTCATCTTAAATGTCAGGACCAACTTACCTAGCCCCTGGCTCCTACGCTCCTTATGGGGCAACGTGGGATTGGATGATGGATGGGTGGATGGATAATAATAATAATAATAATAATAATAATAATAATGCTAATGTTGATGATGATGGTGATGATGATGATGATGACGACGATGATAACAACTAGTACTCTGTAACTGTCGTGTGAACAGTCACTAGTCTCTATCTACTGTTTCTTACAATGACCTTGACCCAACTGGGGAGTTTTGGAATTTTTTTTTAGATAAAACGAAATAAACTTTTCGGAGGTCCCGTTGAAATCTCCAGTAGACATGACCACCTTATCTCGTTCACTCGTTATACTGATATGACTCTTTCGCCACTGTACGTAAACGCTTTGGAATTGTTTTCTATCAGCAATGGCGCGTGCCAGGACACATAACATGGGCTCATCAGATTCCTTCTGCAGCCTCCAGTTCTCCTCGAATCGTCGCATGACTTTGAGGCCGGAATACTATAATACCGACTAAAATAATGGTCTCCTCCCATATAACAGGTGGATAATAATAATCATTATTATCATCATCATCATCATCATCACTATTATTATTATTATTATGTTAAGAAGAAGAAGAATGTAAAAAAATAATCGTACTGAAAGGATTAACCCTAAAGTATATGATTTACTTTTTCTGAGAGGCAATTAAAGTTTCATACTAAACGCTGTATTATACCGATCTTTACAAACATACTCAAATGGGAAGCTAATGCACATATTGAATTGTCTATAAATATCTGTATAAAAATGGACGATTGTCTGTCTGCATTAGGGTTTATTCAGCTACTCCTCTTAGATGCGAGCCCGAATTTTAATGAAACTTTGCAGGGACATTCCTAGAGGTACCAGATTTTGTATAGAACTATTAACAATTCCGAAGAATGTTATATTTACGAAATTATTGAAGGTACTCTGCCAGTTTCTTTATTTATCCTCACATGGTCCACTGAAGGATCAAACCTTTTTGTAAGGAAAGCGATAAAAAGAAATAACCTTTACCTTGTTGTTCAGACCCCAAGCAGAAAGGCTTATCCGTAACGAGAGTCGTGAATGTATTTTTTTTTTTTTTTTTAAGAATGATAACGCCTTTTATTTGTGCCTGTTGACTACCAAAGGGTCGATAGCCTTTGCTAAATCCCAGTCTTCCGTGTGAAATTGTCTTGCTGTATTCGTTTCACATCCATCTCTCAAATATTGATAAATGAACAGGAATAAGGCAAACCAGTAGAGTCCACCAGTATGGTCGACCGGAGTATCGATATTGGGTTCTTCCAGTTGGGCCTGCTAACTAATGCACCGCTAGTTTACTGAGATAGATTCATTTGTCTCGTCTGTAAATGCCACAAGGAACCTGCATGGTGATCATATTTTATGGTTCGGAATATTTCCTGAAACGACTCAAAGATTAGAATCATGGTTCCTGCTCTATATAGATGCAAGCGTTTGTATGTATAATTTTAAAGTATTTTAAGGTATGCACAAATTATACAGTATTATACGTATCCAGCTGGATGTACTTTTAGGTACCGTACTATAATAGGATTTATGTATTATGAACAAATACCGTGATTATTAGTCACACTGGTATGTGACCAGACACATGAGGTTTCTACCGAAATTTCCCTCCATCTACTTTCTGTGTATTTTAAGTCTTGCTTACTTTGTTTTCCCCTGATGTGAGTGCACGAAAGTGCGCGAGCTATCTTGTGTTCTCTTTTTCCCTTTGGCTGTCAGCATACATACGAAGAAAACACACACACACACACACACACACACACACACACACACACACATATATATATATATATATATATATATATATATATATATATATATATATATATATATATATATATATATATATATTACTGAGATTTCTCATGTTTTAAATTTTAATTTCTCTCACGAATGTTTATACGTCACCTGCACAATGCCCACAATGTGCTGAGTTTTCCTCCCCTTCTTCGTTTGAGTAAAGTCATCAAATTCTTCAAGGCTGAACCCAACAACCACATACCTGCAGGAGCACAGGATTATCATGACTAGAGAGGACACTGGGTGACTGATTATAACTCCTTCAGAGTAATGATGCCTTTCCAGTTTTAGTCTCACTAGCGTCATACAAAATTATTTAACTTGAGCAAAGGGAAAATAGTAGGGGAGTGAAAGATAGGATTAATAGATTGTTGGTGGAGAAGAGAGAGAAATTGAGGAGATGGAAGGAGCACTCTGAGGATTTGTTGAATGTAGAGAATAAGAGCAGTGCGAGTATAAGTGGTTGGGGAATGGCTGGGAGAAGAAGAGATGAGAGGAGGGAGGAAGAGATCAGTAGGGCGGAAGTAGTGGAAGCGATGAAGAAGATTAAGTTGGGAAAGGCCCCAGGAATTGATGGAGTGTGTGGTGAAATGCCTAGGTATGGGGGTGAGATTGTTGTGGAGTGGATATGGAAGTTGTGTAAATTGGCTTGGGAAGAGGGAAGGGTTCCAGAGGACTGGAAATCAGGTATAATTGTTCCTTTATACAAAGGAAAAGGAGAGAGAGAAGTATGTGGTAACCATAGGGATATTTGCCTTCTTAGTGTGACTGGTAAAATATATGGTAGAATACTCATTGGTAGGGTTAGGCATATGACAGAGGAGCTAGTTGGAGAAGAACAAGGGGGATTTAGGAAGGGAAAAGGGTGTGTAGATCAGATATTAGTTCTAAGATGTTTAGTGGAGAAGTATCTAGAGAAGGGAAGGAAAGTGTATGCTGCCTTCATGGACTTGGAGAAAGCCTATGACAGAATAGATAGGCAAGGTATGTGGAAGGTATTAAGAATATATGGAGTTGAGGGGAAATTGTTGAGTACTGTGACGAGTATGTACAAGGGAGCTAGGGCTGCGGTGCGAGTGGATGGTGAGCTGAGTGAGTTCTTTGATCTCAATGTGGGACTGAAACAGGGTTGTGTGATGTTTCCATGGCTGTTTAAAGGAGGTGCAAAGTAGGGCAGTGGATGTGGGGGTGGCTTTCATGAATGAAGGTGAGATTTGGAGGCTTCCGGTGTTGCTGTTTGCTGATGATACAGTATTGTTGAGTGAAGATGAATGGGAGTTGCAAGGTTTGGTGAATGAATTTGGGACAGTGTGTAGGAGGAGGAATCTGAAAGTTAATGTAAACAAAAGTAAAGTTATGGTGTTTGAGAGGAATGAAGTCACAGAGTGTGCAGTGAGGTTGGATGGTGAGGATATGGAGAATGTAAGTGCATTCAAGTACTTGGGTAGTGTGATGAGTAAGGATGGAACTTTGGGGGATGAAGTGCGTGAAAGGGTACAGCAGGGAAGGAAGGTTGTTGGTACACTGAAAGCAGTGATGAGAAGTAGGGAGGTGAGTATGGAAGTTAAGAAGTCACTGCATGATAGTATTGTGATACCTACCCTGACGTATGGAAGCGAGGCGTGGACCTTGCAAGAGGGCAACAAGTCAAGAGTGAGAGCAGTGGAAATGAGTTACTTGAGAGGAGCATGTAGAGTGACGTGGAGGGACAGGTTGACGAATGAAGAAGTGAAGGAACGTTGTGGGGTGGATGTGGATGTGGTTGAGAAGATTAGGAGAAATACACTGAGGTGGTTTGGACATGTGAAGCGAATGGAGAATGAAAGACTGACTAAGAGGGTGTATGCAGGTGAGGTGGAGGGAGGGAGAGGGAGGGGTAGACCGAGGATGAGATGAAGGGATGGAGTTGAGAGGTATATGAGGGAGGGGGGGTGAGTTGGGGGAGGGTAGTCAAAGGGTGGGTGACAGAGCGACTTGGAGGCGTTTTGTCTGCGACCACCCTTTGCGGGATTAGGGCGTCGGGCTATAGATAGATAGATAGCATTTTATAGTATATGTCTTTTTCATAAGCTGAGAAATACTGCCTGTTTATTGGCGAGTATTAATTATAAATAGATGGAAGATGTACCCTTCAGTAAATCGTTTAGTATTACATTAGTAAAGTGGATATTAGGAGTTGTAAACTGAGTTTTCCGCTTACTTGCCATAGTAGTCCCAGGCTCTGAGGTGGCTATCACCGAAGGCCAGCAGAGGTTGAGGGTTGTGGAGAAGAAAGAGATAGGCTCGACAAAGCTCACCACTCCACAGGGCTTTCAAAAGGTCGTCTGCTTCTCGCACCAACAGCAACTAGAAAATAAAGTAACACACTTACTATTAAATAAGTGTATGAGAAACCGAGATTCAGAGATTTATGTGGGTAGGGAACAAACAAGGAATCCAGTTGATTGGGTTAAATGTGGACGGAGCACACTACAGGTGTTTGGAAACTTTTTCTTGTTTCTTTTTCTTTTTAACGAGATACTCAACTAATTCACTATAGGACAGTTGTTTAAAGAAATAAAACACAAGATATGTGCAGGTTAAACATGTGAGACCTTTCCAGGATTTTGAAGGAGAATTATATGTGAATGAGTGACAATTCCACTTTACTGGGCATGCTGTTAATGGTCATCCAACATTCTTGCTTTGTTTTCTGTATCCAGCAAACATCATCCCATCTTTGGGAGGGAAGGACTCCGAAGGAGGGTCATCTTGGTGATGAATCTTGATGGCACTCATTAGTGATAAGGATGGCAGTTAATCAGAGAAGACAACTGATCGTTGCACACACACACACACACACACACACACACACACACACACACACACACACACACTACTGAAAGAGAAAAGGGAGGAAGCAAAAACAAAAAATGAGGGAAGATCGGAAGAGGAGAAGAAGAAGTTTTTTTTTACAAATTAATAGGACTGCAGGTACGAAAGTGGTACACAAACTGGATGGAATAAAAAGGAGGAAGGTAGTAGAACCATGTCATGACGAGTATATAAACAAGAAGATAAAGTTGATGTACTCAAATGTGGGTGGAATGGTATCTAAATTACTAGAGACGAATGATTATGTCAGAGAAAATGAACCACAAATAATATGCCTAACTGAAACAAAATTAACACCAAGGATATCCAATGACATACTAAACTTAGAGGAATACAATATATGGAGAAGAGACAGAATTTTTAAAAAAGGAGGAGGAATTATAATATTAACTAAGAAAAATCTAAAAGTCAATGAAATAAAACAGATATACCATCACAAGTAGAACTGATTGAAGTAGAGATCAACACATCTGAAGGTAAAGTAATTGTAGCCAATTTGTACATGCCACCCAGATCAAACACATGGGAAAGAGATGAATATGAGGACTTGGCAGAGAGTACAATTCAGAGTTTATGATCATTACTACTTAAAATGGAAGAGAAATCAGAAAGAATTATACTAACTGGGGATTTCAATACAAATATAAATTGGAATACTCTAGATATAATTAGCCAAGAAAGCTGTTGGGACCAAAAGCTCCTGGATCTCGTACAAGAGTTCTTCCTAACGCAACATGTGAGGGAAACCACCAGAAAAAGAGGACTTGATGCACCTTCAGTGCTAGATATAATATTTACTAGGCAAGAAAATGTTATTGACAGTTTAATATATCACCCTCCACTCGGCAAAAGCGATCATGCAGTACTAAATTATAACTTCAGGATAGCATATGACATAGTAAACAGCAATGACAGTTACAAAAAGAGCCTAAACTATAAAAAGGGAAATTATCAAGACCTAAAGAAGTATTTCTTAGAATTTGAATGGGAAAATGAGCTTAAAGGACAAGATTTAAATGCTGTATATAAAAAATTCTGTGAATTTTATGAAATAGGAGTCCAGAAGTACATCCCACAGCACAAAGAAGCAGATAAGAAAATACAGAAATGGTTCAATACAGAATGTAAAAAATCAAAAGAAAGAAGAGATTTGTTGTGGAATAGATACAGAAGACATAAGAGTGAAAGGGCGTATAATAATTACAAACAGGCAAGAAACGATTATACAAGAATAAGGAGGGAAGCCCAAAAACAGTTTGAGGAGGATATAATAAATAAAAGTAGTGATCAACCAAAGCTGTTTTACAACTATATCAGAAGGAAAACCAAAGTAAAAGATATAATACAATCAATTACGGACGAGGGAATCACTTATACACAAGAGAAGGAAATTTGTGAAGCACTAAGAATTTCCAATTAGTTTTTACAGAAGAAAAAAATTTTGAGAGGGACTATGTGGAACATTCATGTCCACACATACTACCAGATATACAAATAGCAGGAGTTAAGTAGATTAGACAGAGGAAAAGCAAGTGGTCCTGATGAAATTTCATGTTGGGTACAACGAGAATGTGCAAAGGAGTTAAGTAAACCATTATTTTTAATTTTCAAGAAATCCTTGAGTCAAGGTAAACTACCTGATATTTGGAAAAAAACAAATATTGTCCCCTTATTCAAGAAAGGAAATAGACAAAATCCACTCAACTACTGACCAGTATCACTGACCAGTGTTGTAAGCAAGGTATTAGAAAAGCTTATAAGAAAAGCTTGGGTAAACCATCTAGAAGAACACAGTATGATAACAGAAAGACAGTTTGGTTTCAGAAAAGGAAAATCATGTCTTACTAATCTGTTGAGCTACTATGACAGAGTAACAAACACAATACAGGAAAGGGAAGGATGGGTGGACAGTATCTATTTAGATTTCAAGAAAGCTTTTGACACAGTACCACACCAAAGACTTTTATGGAAACTGTACCATCAAGGAGGAATTCGAGGCAAACTGTTTTGTTGGATGCAAGACTTTCTCATAAAAAGAGAAATGAGAACAGTACTAAGAGGAAACTACTCATCATGGAAAGAAGTGACTGGTGGAGTACCACAGGGTTCAGTGCTGGCACCAATCATGTTTTTAGTGTATATAAATGATATAAACAGTAACACTGGAAATGAGAGCTATCTGAATATGTTTGCAGATGATGCAAAAATACAAAGGAGAATTACTAACACAGACTCTTGTAAAGAGCTACAAGAAGAATTAAATAAACTTCATGAATGGAGTAGTACATGGCAAATGGAATTCAATGTGGACAAGTGTCATGTAATCAAGTTTGGTAAAAGTGGAAAAAGACCTGATTGGGATTATAAGTTAGGAACTAAAACCCTATACACATCAGAAAGAGAGAAAGACCTATGTGTGATCATCAATAACAGACTATCTCCGGCTGACCACATCAGCGAGAAGGTACGGAACATGTATATACTGCTTGCAAATATGAGAATAGCATTCACTTACATAAATGAAGACATGCTAAGAAGGATAACAACATCATTCATTAGACCAACCCTGGAATATGCATCAGTAGTCTGGAGTCCTCATCTCAAAAAGCACATAGACAAGATTGAAAAAGTTCAAAGGGCCGCTACAAGATGGATACCAAGCTTAAGGGACCTAAGCTACAAAGAAAGACTAAATAAACTGAATCTACCAACACTACAGGAAAAGAGGTGACATGATAATGCTATATAAGTGCATATCAGGGAAGGAGAAAATAGACATAAATGATTACTTAACACATGGAGAAGCATCAGCAAGAGGACACTGCAAAAAACTGCTTAAGAAGAGAGGTGATAAAGACGTAAGGAAATTCAGTTTCCCAAACAGAGCAATTGACCAATGGAATGCACTACCGAATGAAATAGTGTGTGCCAAAACAATTCACAAATTTAAGGATATGTACGATAAATATGGTTTAAGACACGGGACAGACAGTACGAGCTTGACTCATTCCTGTAAAGATACAATTAGGTAAGAACAATTAGGTAAGAACACACACACACAAAATCTATCTACTGTACCTTCTCTCTCTCTCTCTCTCTGTATATATATATATATATATATATATATATATATATATATATATATATATATATATATATATATATATATACATATATATATATTTCATTCATTCATTCATCATCCAATCCTACATTGCCCCATGAGGAATGTGGGAGCCAGGGGCTAGGCAAGGTGGTCCTGACATTTAAGATGAGAGTGACCAGCCTCACTCATCCCTCAGTGGCATTACATGAACAATAAACCCCAACCACCCCTTGGATATAAACCGACACAGGTTCAATCCGATTGAAGCTCCGTAATTACCCACTAAACCACAAGGCGCCAAAATATGGTTATATGGTTACCACCCAGCATTGTAAATGGTTTCCTGGAAGAAGGAACCAAAGGCCATCAGCCCGCAATAAGAGTTCCCTCCAAGAGAAAAACAAAATACAAGAGAGAGCCAAATTCAAGATCCATTCATTTCGAGATGCCTGGACACACTGCGTTTGAAAGACTGGAGATCATAGGGAGCAGGAAATACAGAGAGGGAGACAGTTCCAGAGTTGACCTGTTGCATGAATGAAGGACTGGGAGTAACGGTTAACTCTTGCATTAGAGAGTTGGACAGAAAAGAGATGAGAATTTGGTGCTTGACATGTGCTATGCGCCTGTCGTAGAGGTGGAGGAATGTATGCAGACAGTTTAGAGGAGCAGTGACCATTGAAGTAGCGATAGAAAAGAGATAAAGATGCAACAGTGCGGCAAAGAGACAGAGGTTGAAGGGAGCCAGTAAGAGGATGAGAGTTAATGAGACAAAAAGCCTTTGACACCACCCTATTGAAAAGAGCTGTATGTGGGGAGCCTCCCCACACATGAGAGTTGTACTCTACACAGGGGCGGATAAAGCCCATGTATAAAGTCAACAATTGTGCAGGGGTAAAGAAGGAACAGAGTCTGCCTAGTACACCCAATTTCTTGCAAGCAGATTTTACAAGAGATGTAATATGATCTTTCCAAGACAAGTCCCAAGTGAATGAAACCCCATGCATGTTCAAGGATGATGCAGGATTAAGCTTGAATATGATTAAACATTAGTGGGTACTCCCGTGGAAGATTTTGTCGGGTTGATAGGTGTGAGAGCTGAGTCTTTGATGCATTAAAAACAAGATTATTTTTACCCCAGTCAGAGATATGAGCCAAGTCAGACATTAGGTGTGCCATAGCCTCATCCCTTGTTGTTGAAGTAACTGCTGAAATGGACGTTGCGGAAACAGAATGGAAAGGTGAAGGGTGGAGTTATGAGCGTTCGAGTGTTCGAGTGGATAGGGTTAGATGTTCGGCTTAGAAGGTCATTGATGAATTAGAGAAAGAGAGTTGGTGATAGGACAGAGCCCTGAGGAACACCACTCTTGATAGATCTCGGAGGAGAATGATGGCCGTTTACAACAGCGGCTATAAAACGACCACAGAGGAAGTTAGAGATGAAGGCACAGATAGAAGGATAGAAACCGTACTGTAAGAGGGCAGCTTAGAAATTAAAGATTTATGCCAAACTCGATCGAAAGCCCTTGAGATGTTAAGTGCAATGGCAAAGCTTTCACCAAAGTCTGGAAAGGAGGATGACCAGGAGTCTGAAAGGTAGGTGAGAAGAACGCCAGTGGAGCGTCCCTGACAGAACTCATACCGACGATCAGAAAGAAGGTTGTGATAAGAAGGATGCTTTGAAAATTTTCTATTAAAAATTGACTCAAAAACTTTTGAGATACAGGATGTTAAAGCAATTGGACGATAGTTAGAGGGTTCAGAATGGTTACCCTTCTTTGGGACTAGCTGAATGAGAGCAAATTTCCAGCAAGGAGGAAAGGTACAAGATGATACACAAAGGCAAAAGAGTTTACCTTGGCGGGGTGTAAGCACAAAAGCACAGTTCTTGAGAACAACACTCCATCAGGCCCATATGCCTTGTTAGTATTGATGCCTGTGATGGCAGAAAATACATCTGCTAAAGAAACTTTGATGTCAGCCATGAGGATGTCTGAGGGGGGAAGTGATGGAGGAACAGCACCAGAATGGTCAAAGGTGGAATTGGAGAAGAAAGTCTGAGCAAAGAGATCTGTTTTATCAGTAGAAGAAAAAGGAACAGAACCATCAAAGTAGAAAAGAGGAGGAAAGGATGATGAGGTAAAGTTGTTAGAAAGGTTTTCGGCAAGATGCCAGAAGGAGCGGGAAGAATTCGAGTTGGAGAGTTGAGAGCATTTAGTACGGATGAAATTATTTTTAGCAGATCGAAGAACAGACTTAGCATCATTCCTGGCAGAAACATAAAACAGATGTAATTCAGGGGTGGGTTGGCTCGTGTACCTTTTATAGGCCCTCTCCTTGTTGCAGACAGCATTGGAACAATCACGGTTAAACCAAGGGTTTCTTACATTAGTCAAAGATTATGAGAAGGAAATGTATGTTTTCATGCCCGAGAGAAGAACCTCCGTAATGCGCAAGGCACACTCAGACGGCCATGGAAGCAATAATCGTTCCATGGAACGTCAAAGAACTGCCTGAGGGCCTCCCAATCTGCAGCTCCAAAATGCCACAGACAACGTTTCTTTGCGGGGTCCACAGGCCGTATCAGAGCAATAGGACAGGTTAGGGTAATAAGGTTATGATCGGACGAGCCCAACGGAGAGGAAAGATTGACAGTGTAAGCAAAGGGATTAGTTGTAAGGAAGAGGTCAAGTATGTTGAAACTCTCTCCAAGGCGGTCAGGGATACAGGTAGGGTGCTGTTCAAGCTGTTCTAGGTCATTAAGGATTGAAAAGATGTAGGCTTGTTCACCAGGTGGAACACTGAATGGAGAGGAGAGCCAAAGGTGGTGGTGAACATGGAGATTTCAGAGAAAGGAGCAATGGATAGAATGTGTTCCATCCTAGAAGTAAGATAGTCAAAGAATTTTTCATAGTCAGTAGAATTAGTGGATAAGTAACAGCGCAGATATATCTAGTCAGAGAATGACAAGAAAGCCGAAGCCAGAGTGTAGAGAATTCAGAAGCATTAAGTTCAGGAACACGGGAGAAAGATAAGTCGTTGCGTATATATACACAACATCCACCTTTGGCTGTTATGTTACAGTTATGATTAAAAGTTTTTAGCCAAGGCAGATACATTGTGCCACATGAAAATCCATTCCTGCTGGTAAAGGATGCATGTCTTTATAGTCGTAAATAATCTCTCAAAAGGTAGAAGGAACTTAAAATAGTTTAAGCGAACATGAGGGATAGCAAAATCAAAGCCTAACGACAATACATCCTTCTCTTCCATAGTCAAAGACAATGAGGAGAGGTTAAAGATGACTTTGTCAACTGAACGATTGATGTCGGTTCCTAACGCCCTAAGCTTTCGTTTATGTGTAGCTAAAACCTTATTGATATTTTCCTCCGCAATATATATAGTCAATGATAGCATTGAGATATTTGAAATCAAAGTAAGAAACAAGATGTTTTAGATTATATATCGATGCATAATTAGGCATATGATCCTAATCTTTTCATGTCCTTACGAAAATGAGGTCCTTTTCCACCTTCTTGACCTTGAATGCTGTCTTTTCGGCGCTCCTATATCATCACAATGTGGGTTGCCCATTTATTGTGATGTACAGTATCATGTTTCTTACTCTGATTTTCTTGTTTCATACTTTAATTTCAAATGTTTCAATGCAATCACTGACCATTTTGTGGAGAAAAATATCAATAACGTTTTAGTTACACATTCACATAAGCTTAAGGGGTTAGGAATTGACATCAATCTTTCATTTGATATAGATAGTGTCATCTTTAACCTTTCCTCAAGGTCTTTGACTAAGGAAAAGAAGGATGCATTGTCGTTAGGCTTGGATTTTGCTCTCCCTCCTGTTCTTATAAACTATGTTAAGTCCTGTTTACCTTTTGAGACATTATGTTCCATTTTCAAGAAATGCAACCTATACAACCAAGACTGCACTTATGTGTCGCATAACGTATCTGCCTTAGCTAAAAATTCTTTTAAACAGCACTGTCCACATGCCAAAAAAAAAATAAAAAAGAGGACTGTGGATATCGTAAGATTTTGAAATCGCTCAAAAATAATGATGGCATATATATATATATATATATATATACGACGACACACTCTCAATTTACTAATCCAATCACACACATTCATTCGCATTTTAGCCCCATAGGGAAGAAGGGACAGATCCTCACTGGACCACAAAGCACGGGGGTCAACTGCGCAGTGCAATCAGTGACATCCGCAGCAGGGCCTGACAGCATACTTGGTTTACTCCTGACACATCATGATAGACCCATCACCTTACCCGCGCCTGACCTGATTACCTGATCACACCAAATGCGGGAGAATATCCCCCCAGGGCTGTGTCATCATTTATTCATTAACAAATTCTCTCCATTTATTTTTGTCACGGACAGCCAATCTTCCTTGCTCAACAGACATCCCTCTCGCATCCAATGTTCTATTCACGCTGTCCATCCATCCTATTCGTGGTCTCCCTCTCAATATATATATATATATATATATATATCGTTCTATCTCTCTATCTCTCTATATATTGATAGATAGATAGATAAATAGATATAGATAAAGATAGACATATAGATAGATAGATGTGCATATATACTGTATATTATATATATATATATATATATATATAAAATTTATGCAAGAAAGAAGGAACCAAAGGCCAGCAGCCCGTAAACTGTTCCCTCCAAGAAAAAATGAAAACAATACAAAGAGAGCCAAATTCAAGATCCGTTCGTTTCAAGATGCCTAGACACACTCCGTTTGAAAGACTGGATATCATAGGAAGTAGGAAATGCACACAGAGGGAGACAGTTCCAGAGTTGACCTGTTGCTTAAATGGACTGGGAGTAACGGTTAACTGTTGCATTAGATAGTTGCACAGAAAAGGGATGAGAGTTTGTTGCTAGACGGGTGCTATGCACCCGTCGAAGAGGTGGAGGGATGCAAGTATATAGTTCAGAGGAGCAGCGACCATTGAAGTAGCGATAGAAAAGAGATAAAGATGCAACAGTGCGACGAGGAGACAGAGGTTGAAGGGAGGAAGTAAGAGGAAGAGAGTTGATGAGACGAATAGCCTTTGACTCTACCCTATTGAGAAGACCTGTATGTGGGAAGCCTCCCCACACATGAGAGTTGTACTCTAAACAGGATTGATTAAAACCCGTGTATAAAGTCAACAACTGTGCGGGGGTGAAGAAGGTACGGAGTCGTCCTAGAACACCTAATCTCTTGGAAGCAGATATTACAAGAGATGCAATATGATCTTTCCAAGATAAGTTCCGTGTGAATGAAAACCCAAGCAAGTTCAAGGATGATGCAGGATTGAGCTGGATATTACTAAACATTAGTGGGTAATCCTGTGGAAGATTTTGTCGGGTTGATATGTGTCAAAACTGAGTTTTTGATGCATTAAAAACAACAAGATTATTTTTTCCCCATTCATAGATACATGCCAAGTCAGACATTAGGTGTGCCATTGCCTCAACCAATGTTTGTTGAAGTAGCTGCTGAGATGGACGTTGCGGGAACCGAATGGAAAGGTGAAGGATGGAATCATCAGTGTACGAGTGAATAAGGTTAGAAGTACAGCTTAGAAGGTAATTGATGAATGAAAGGGAGAGACTTAACCCCTACACCGCGGGCTTGTTTACCAATGACTTGTGTGTGCCGCGGGGTTATTTGGGCTCCGACAGACTCTCAAAAAATATTTGCCAAAAATCAGTTATTAGTCCTAGAATAATAAAATTACATATGCTTATGGCACATACCTTCAGCTTTCTCCTGGAATGATTGTTGAGCCTTCGTCCGTTACCGTAGGACTTGTGGAGACCTCTGAAGTAGGGTAACGAAGTCTCCACTTTACACTTCCCGACAACCCGTAATATGATTACCACAGCCAGATACAAACACTATAAACACTATTCTACAATTTTCAAGTAGTTTGGGATCCATACTAAAAAAAAACACTGTGAAAGCAATGGAAATTACGAGCGCGTCTGATCGTCGCACTGGCACTAGTTCGCTTTTGTTACTCTGTCATTTATTATTCATAAAACCCCTCACACTTTATATTTCTATTACTATATAACACTTATATATATCTACAGTCTTTATCCATAAGCTTCCTTCAGTAGTATTAGTTTATTGTCACTGTAGGGATTCAATTTCTTTCAGTAAAATACGTAGCATTCACTTTCTCGTCCTGTATACTGGCATTGAGAGTGAATGTCACTTTCATCTTCACTCTCATAACTCATAGCATTCAGACATGCTAGAGTGAAACTTTCACTTTCATTACTCCTAGGGTATATACTCGTATTCTTATAATACTACTCATTTACATTTCTATTTACGTTCTCTATTTTATTTACGTTATTTGCATTTCTATTTTATTTACACTGTGTTGTGCACTGTCACTTGAAATAACTTATAAAACTATTTTCCATTGTTCACGTATATTTACATTCATTACTTTCACTTGCTGTTTACACATTATTTACACATTATTTACAATTCCACTTGCACTGTTTTACTCAATAGAAAGATCGTAGTCACTCTTTTATCAATTGTCAGCCCTTTACCTCTTTCCACACGAGGTTTAGTAGGGGGTAAAGGTCACAGGGCCATTTGCATGGGGGTGAAAAAAGGCCTTGAAGTCAGCAAGAAGAAACATATGTCCCCTCACTTCGGAAGATGAGAGTAAACTGATAACGCAGGGCCAGTGTGGAGGCCTGTTTAGGGGTTATTCAGAGTTACCAATATTGGTTCTTGAAACAGCTAAGTCTAGCACTGATATGATTGGCAGGAAATCTAGACAATACATTATAAATTTGGTAGTTCCAGGTGAATGTAAATATCACTTAGGCTTCTCCCTTCCCTCATTACATGTATATTTATTACGAAAATAGATTAGAGGCCTACTTAGGAGATATATATTCAGAGCTACCAATGTTAAATCTTGAAATAGCTTTGTCTAGCACTGATATGATTGGCAGGAAATCTAGACAAAACATTATAAATTAGGTAGTTCCAGGTGAATGTAAATATCACTTAGGCTTCTCCCTTCCCTCCTTACATGTATATTTATTACGAAAATAGATTATACGGCATATTTCAAGGGGAAAAAAACAGCGAAAATTAGCGAACGAGTGCATGTGAGGTGTTGTCAGGTGATAATTAGCCAATTCCAGGTGTATGGCACTCTCACTTACCTTATTTCTTTCTTGCATATATTATTTGGCATAAGAATACGACATAGGGCTTATTTCAATGGATGAAATCAGTGAAAAATTCCAGGGAAGATTTACTTAGCGTAGCATGGCCGGGCAGGCGAGAGGATAGGGTAATGGAGGGGGGGTAGGGAGGGGAGTCAAGAACGGGGAGAAATGGCTAAATTGTCAACAATGGATGGGAGTACAGATGAGATTAGGAGTGCTGACTAGTGTTGGACATTGGCAGTACTGATAGATGATACAAGCCCCCACTTGGAAGCCCGGGTGAATTCAAAATAACACAGAATCACAAAAGCGACGCCCCGCGGTATGATCCCTTGCTCCCAAGCGTTACGAAAGTGACGCCCCGCGGTTAAGGGGTTAATGATAGGACAGAGCCCTGAGGAACACCACTCTTGATAGATCTCGGAAAAGAACGATGGCCATCTACAACAGCAGCTATAGAATGACCAGAAACGAAGTTAGAGATGAAGGCACAGATAGAACGATAGAAACCGTAAGAGGTCAGCTTAGAAATTAAAGATTTATGCCAGACTCGGTCGAAAGCCTTAGAAATGTCAAGTGCAATGGCAAAGCTTTCACCAAAGTCCGAAAAGGAGGATGTCCAGGAGGTTGAAAGGTAGGTGAGAAGATCATCAGTGGAGCGTCCCTGGTGGAACCCATAACAATGATCAAAAAGATGGTTGTGATAGGAAAAATACTTTAAAATTTTTCTGTTAAGTATTGACTCAAAACTTTTGAGACACAGGATGTTAAAGCAATTGGACGATATTTAGAGGGTTCAGAATGGTCACCCTACTTTGGGACTGGCTGAATGAGAGCAAACTTCCAGCAAGAAGGAAAGGTACAAGTTCACAGACAAAGGCGAAAGAGTTTACCCAGGCAGGGTGTAAGCACAGTAGCACAGTTCTTGAGGACAACAGGAGGGACTCCATCAGGCCTATATGCCTTGTTAGTATTGAGGCCAGTGATGACAGAATATACATCAGCTGAAAAAAATTTTAATGTCAGCTATGAGGATGTCTGAGGGGGGAGGTGATGGAGAAACAGCACCAGAATCATCTAAGGTGGAATTGGAGGAGAAAGTCTGAGCAAAGAGATCTGCATTGTCAGTAGAGGTAATAGCTACAGAGCCATCAGCATAGAAAAGAGGAGGGAAGGATGATGAGGTAAAGTTGTTAGAAAGGTTTTTGGCAAGATGCCAGAAGGAGCGGGAAGAATTCGAGTTGGAGAGTTGAGAGCATTTAGTACGGATGAAATTATTTTTAGCAGAGCGAAGAACAGACTTAGCACGATTCCGGGCAGAAACATAAACAAGATGTGATTCAGGGGTGGGTTGGCTCTGGTATCTTTCATAGACCCTCTCCTTGTTGTGGACAGCATTAGAACAAACGTGATTAATCCAGGGCTTTCTTGCATTAGGCAAAGAATATGAGAAGGGAACGAATGCTTCCATGCCTGAGAGAAGAACCTCTGTAATGCACAAGGCACACTCAGATGGCTCACGGCCATGGACGCAAAAATCATTCCATGGAAAATCAAAGAAGTACTGCCTGAGCGCCTCCCAATCTGCAGCTCCAAAGTGCCACAGACGACGTTTCTTTTGAGGGTCCACAGGCTGTACCGGAGTGATAGGATAGGTTAAGGTAATAAGGTTGTGATTGGAGGAGCCCAACGGAGAGGAAGGATTGACATTGTAAGCAGAAGGATTAGTTGTAAGGAAGAGGTCAAGTATGTTGGAACTCTCTCCAAGGCGGTCAGAGATACGGGTAGGGTGCTGTAAAAGCTGCTTTAGGTCATTAAGGATAGAAAAGATGTAGGCTTGTTCACCAGGTGGATCAGTGAAAGGAGAGGAGAGTCAAAGGTGGTGGTGAACATTGTAATCTGAAATGGACATTTCAGAGAAAGGAGAAATGGATAGAATGTGTTCCATCATAGAAGTAAGATAGTCGAAGAATTTTTCATGGTCAGTAGAATTAGAAGATAAGTAGACAGCACAGATATATTTAGTCAGAGAATGACAAGAAAGCCGAAGCCAGAGAGTGAAGAATTCGGAAGAATCAAGTTTAGGAACAGGAGAGCAAGATAAATCGTTGCCTACATATACATAACATTCACCTTTGGCTTTGAAATGAGTATAGAGAAAGTAGGAGGAAAAAGAAAAGAGTTTGCTGTCAGTTGCCTCAGACAGCAGAGTCTCTGTCAAGAAGAGAAGATGAGGTTTAGAGGAGGAGCGGTGCTGTTCGACAGAGGGAAAGTTAGAGGAACGGCAGCGAATGTTGCAGAAATGAAGAAGTGAGTCAGACAGTGGTTCCAGGCATCTCTCTGAGTAGTCAGCGTGATATATATATATATATATATATATATATATATATATATATATATATATATATACCGGTATATATATCGTCCCCACTTCGGTTGGGATAGGCCGGTCCTGCAGTGCACGCTCAAACGGCTGATGATATATATATATATATATTGATATATATATATTGATATATATATTGATATATATAGAGAGAGAGAGAGAGAGAGTGAGATTGATTGATAGACAGATAGATAGATAGATATACGGTATATATATATATATATATATATATAGATAGATAGATATACGGTATATATATATATATATTGTTACATAGCCTATGATTTCATCATCCTTTGTGTAATTCTAACGTACAGTGTGCTGCCTGTTTGATCACAAGCGTGTTCTACCTCACTCCTCCCTTCTACCGTTATAGTAGAGTAAGTCGTTCTTTCTGTTGTTCAGAGCGGGATTGTCAACTCTTTGTCCCCATGGCTTCACTTGCGCGTCCTTCTTACAAGTTGTATCAAGCTCTGCCGGCCCCTATATAATGAGCTCAGTCTCTACATTAATTTTCACTTAGATCTACTCCTCATTTTGTTCACATCTCTGTCCTCCCCTGTACAGTTATTATTGTGAGTGCTCAGGAAGTCTCCAACCATCTAGCAGCTGTGTAATTTGAGTATAAGTGATATTGCATTTTTTCTTGTACTGTGTAGCATAAGGTGTTAATTCTTAGGCCTAGTGAGGTTTTTGTGATTAATGTAAGGTTTTATGTCAATCATTTTTAATATTATTTTGTATCTGTAATAATATATCTGGCATTCACTGAGTATTATCTGGTATCTCATTTTAACAGGGCTGACTTAGATAAATTTACTCATGCTAATTTTGTGTTAATAGAGGCTATTGCAGTTAACCATATATTTAACCTGTTTTTTGCCTTTACATTATCCTTATGAGTCCTGAATGTTTTGTTGTTAGTTTGTGCATTAAACTTTAACTTGTAATTTTACCTAACTCTTTTGTTTTGAACCTGGAACTTTACGGGACAGTAGTGATTTTTGATATTCTCACTTAAAGTGTACATTATCTTTCTCTGTTCCGTAACAATATATATATATATATATATATATATATATATATATATATATATATATATATATATATATATATATATATATATATATATATATATACTGTATATATATATATATATATATATATATATATATATATATATATATATATATATATATATATATATATATATATATATATATATATATATATATTTCACATCTATGTATGTATCTATCTATCTATATCTGTCAATATCTAGATAGATAGATAGATACTCTGATAGAAAGACTGATGGATTAATAGATAGGTAGATTGATTAAAATAATGTGTGTGTGTGTGTGTGTGTGTGTGTGTGTGTGTTGATAAATAATCATAATCACTGAAAGTTGACACTCTACCTACCTAAAGCCAGAGGCGTTGATCCCGACACACACACACACACACACACACACACACACACACACACACACACAGTTTTATTACAGAAGAAGATTTATGTGCCTAACTCTTCTTTTCATAAAGGCCAGCACACACAAAAATATTTTTGCTCTGCAGAGTATTGTTCAACTGGTAGTAGTTTCCTTTTGACTATGGGAGACGATATTACTCACTGTATTGGGTTCTAATAATGTTAAATCCTACCTGATGAGTTTTATGAGTGACAAGCACTACTATAGCTTACTACCGCTACTGGAACATAGACGAACATAGATATAGGAAGCCCGTCCTACCTAAATATTTAAATAAGTTAAAATACTTAAATAAACTTCGAGCTTACCTGTCGTGGATGAGGTAAAGAATCAAGCATTTTCATGAGTGAAGACGTCAAGTATAGATAATCCACAGCAAACACCAGTGAGCACTGAACGATGTCACCGCGAAGCACCCAGTCCAGCAAAGCACCCAGCCACACCCTCTCTTTTTCCGCAACGTCCGCCAGACCATCCATTTTCACCACCGCCGATAATTTGCTCCTTGTGTCAAGAAAAATGCAATCATTATAATATCTTCATCAAAACAATTATTCCAGTCTTCACGCGCTGGCGTCACTGGAATTGTGATTCACTGCATCTTTGGGATGAATAATTAGAGCAAAGAGACCCTAAGTAAATACTTTGATTTCCTCCCCATCTGGCCAACTATTTTGTGAGTGAGAAAGAATGTAAACCAATAGTCTATTTGTCTATTGCCAGACTCCTTAATCCCGTAAGGGGTGGCCACAAACAAAACGCATCCCTGTCGCCCTGTCCCACGCCATGTTACTGCCCTTCTCCCAGCTTACATCCCCGCCCCCCTCTCATATATCTCTCCACTTCATCCCTCCATCTCATCCTTGGCCTCCCCCTCCCTCCCCCCCCCTCCACCTCCCTCACAAACACACTCCTGGTCAGTCTCTCGCTCCCCATCCTCTCGACATGGACAAACCACCTCAATGTGTTTCTTCTAACGCTTCCTATCACATCCACATCCACACCATAATGATCCTTCAATTCCTTATTTGTCAGTCTGTCTCTCCAGGTGGCTCCACATGCTCCTCTCAAATAACTCATTTCCACTGCTCTCACTCTTGACTTGTGTCCCTCCAGCAAGGTTCAAGCTTCACTGCCATATGTTAGAGTTGGTATCACAATACTTTTATGCAATAACTTTTTCACTTCCATGTTCACTTCCCTGTTTCCTATCATTGCTTTCAAAGAATCAGCAACCTTTCTTCCCTCTTTCACCCTTTCAAGCTCTTTATCCTCTAAACTTCCATCGTTACTCATCACACTACCCAAGAACATAAACGCACCCACATTTTCCATTTCCTCCTCATCCAACCTTACTGTACATTCGGTGACTTCATTTCTCACGAAGACTATTACTTTACTCTTCCGTACAATCACTTTTAGATTCCATTTCTTACACACTCTCCCACACTCATTCACTAAACCTTGCAGTTCCCTTTCGTCTTAACAACACAGTATCATCTGCAAACAACAGTACAGGGAGTTTCCACACACTGCCCTCTTTCATTAGGGCTGCTCCAACATCCACTGCTCTACCTTGAATCTCTTTTAAAACAACATATAAAGATTGAACAACCACGGAACATAGTACATCCTTGTTTCAATCCAAATATTAAATAGAAAAATTCACTCAGTTCACTGTCCATACACACTGCAGCCTTAACACCCTCATACATATTTTTCACGGCATTCAACGACTTGCCATTTACTCCATATATTCTTAATACTTTCCACATTCCTTATCTATCCACCCTGTCATATGCTTTCTCCAAACCCATGAGGGCCACATACAACTTCTTTCCCTTCTCTTGAAACTTTTCCACTAAAGACCTAAGAATGAATATCTTGATCTACACAACATCTTTCCTTCCTAAAACCTTCCTGTTCTTCTCCAACTAATTCCTCTGTTATTTCCCCAACTTTGCCAATAAGTATCCTACCATATACTTTTCCTATTACACAAAGAAAACAAATGTCCCCATGATTACTGCACTTTTTTTTTTTTTACCATTTCCTTTGTACAGGGGAATTATTATACCTGACCTCCAATCATCCGGGACTTTACCTTCCTCCCAGGCAAATTTGCACATCTTCCACTTTCATTCTACTCCCTATCTCTCCCCCATTCTTCAGCATCTCACCACACACTCCATCAATTCCTGGGGCTTTCCCAGTTTTGACTTCCTTGACTGCTTCCACAACTTCCATCCTACTGATTTCTTCCTCTCTTACATCCCTCCTTCTCCCAGCCATTCTCCAACCACTTATACTCGCATTACTTTCATTCTCTATGTTTAACAGTTCCTTTAAGTGTTTTTTCCAACTGCTCACTATTTCTCACTTCATCACTGGTAACCTACCATTTTTATCTTTCACTCCCCGACTAGCTCCTTTAACACCCTGTCTGACTCTCTTTACCTCTTTCCAGAACATTTTCTTACATTCCCACCGCCGTACACTGAAATTCTTTCCAAATTCCTCATCCTCTCACTTCTTACTCGATCTTACAAATCTTTTCACTTCTCCCTTCCTCTCTACAAATAACTCTTTCTGCTGTCTCTCAGCTTCCTTCACACCTCTTGATTCTCATCCACTCACTATATGCTTTCATCTTTTGTGCCACAGCTTGTCTCACCTCTTCATTCTACCATGATGTTCCTTGCACCCTCTTTCGTCTTCTCTTCACCCCACACATCACCTCACATGCTGCACAGATTTCTCCTGCGAATATCTTGCACACACCCAGGGATGGATCCAGGGGGGGGATGGGGGGATGCATCCCCCCCATCGGCCATGCAGAGAGAGAGAGAGAGGGATTTTTATTCATATTTTAGGGTAATTTGGAATAAACTGTTATAATAATGAATGATAAATTTGCAATTTTTTTGTGGACGTTTGTTATGGTTACCAGTCTGGAAAACTAAAATAGTCGCTCATTAACTTTCCTAAAATATACATTTTCTCTTATCTTTGTTTTCCATTTTCCCATGATCAGCTGAGCACCACACTTTAAATTGCTTTATATAGTGTCCTTGTCTCCAGCCCTCCCAGGTAAATAATTGAGGTTTTCTATTATTCATTTCATTATTTTTTGCCAACTCCCTGATATTATTCGTAGTTGACGATCCCGGAAACTGTAATAAGTATGAAATTAAATAACAGTATATTAATTGTATTAATAAGCTTATTATTTTGGCAGATCTTAGGTTTCTGATCATTTTTTTTCTCACTTTCATTTACTGGTCTTATGGTCTTAATTCTATGCTGTTTTTTCCATAAATTTTTAGTGCCACACAATCCGTACTGGACTGGTGCTAGCCTAGGCTGAGTGCTAAAAGAGAGGATAAACAAAATAGAATATTATTAAAACTTAAGTACCCACTCCCTTGTTTTGTAGTCCACACAATCTGATTATACGTTAAATGGTATGTAGGACTAATGTAGGACTGTAAGACAGGACTTATAAGATGCATTTAGCCTAGAACTGTGTAGGCCTAATATCAAGTAAATAACAATGTTTTGTATTCCTCTTACATCTTTCCATATGATAAAAATGTCAGTCCATTCACCTAACAAACAGGTCTCAGTTTGAGGCTAGTGTGCATGCTACATATGATATTCTTAATTTAGTTCTTATTACCTTATATTCCCATTAAAGTTCTTAGTCAAGTGGTTATGTAATTATGTTATGCAATACACAGAATAGTGACTAAAGATTTAATTATTTCGTTATAAAGATAGCCTAGGTCTAGGGTGGCTGAATACGCTAGTTTGTTGTACTCTAAATAATTTACCAGGGAGAATTATGAGTTTTAAATATACAGTAATTTGGCATATTGTATTGATTGGTAATTTTTCATTTGATTATTTTCAGGCAATAATGTCTGGTGAAAAAACAAAGAAAAAAAAAACTGATCAGTGACATCTTTAAACCAATTAATGAAGTAAATGTAGCTGCTTCAGTCTTTTCAGATGTCACAGAGCAATCCTCTAGATCACCTGCTGTCCCTACCATTAAAAGCCTGTCAAACTCATTCCAGCATACTCATGAGGATAAGGGTACCTCTGTCTTGAGAGATCAAGCTAATCAAGATCATTCTGACATCAAGCAAGCTGCATCCCTGAAAAATGACATTGCTGCTGTATTTGTCAATGGTCAGAGAAATTTAAGCCTGGTTGATAAGCTGATAGACCTTGAAAAAATGAATTCCTTACAAATCACTGGTTGCCTGGAGAAGACTACAAGTACCCTAACACTAAAAAAGGAACAAAGAACCCGCAGAAAGTGTATCTTGGAAAGCAACACATATCCGGAAATAAACATAGATGTTTTAAGTATTCTCCACAACTGTCAGGTATTGTCTGTATTCCATGTGTGTTGTATGCTTCTGGAAGATCCGACAGCAACAGAAAAAAGGCGACTGAACTTGGTCAGCTGGTGAACAAACCCCTATCAAAATACAGCCATCTCACAGGAACTGATGGCTACTTAACTGAACGTTTACAGGAGTACCACAAAGTATCTCAGTTATTTGCTGATGCTTTCATACATTCATTACAAAATAAAACCAATGTTGCAATGATGATAAATGACCAACACAGAAGAAATGTTGAAGAAAACCGTGAACGTTTAGTTCCCATCATCAAGACAATCATTTTATGTGCAAGACTTGGGATTGCTTACAGAAAGAATCCTAAAAATAACATTACAGAAGCTGACATGCCAATATTGAAGGATGACGGAAATTTCAAGGCTTTAATGAATTTTCGTATTGATGCAGGTGACAAGATGCTGGAGGGCCACCTCAAAACTGCTGGAAAAAATGCCACATACATATCAAAAAACCGTTCAAAATGAACTTATATCTATCTGTGGAGAACTTGTGTCAAAAACCATTATTAATGATATTCACATTGTCAAATACTACTCAGTGATAGCAGACGAAACAACTGTTACTTCCCACCATGAACAACTAGGCTTTGTCTCTGTGCGCTTTGTAAAGAGGGAAAATGGGGCTCATATGGTAAGAGAAGAGTTTCTGCAGTTTAAAAGAGCAGCAGACCTCACTGGTGCGGGACTTGCTAGGCAGATCCTAAGTGCTCTTCGACATCATGGATTAGATCCAGTATACGTAGTGGGCCAAGGTTATGATGGCGCCAGTTCATTGTCTGGTCACCTGAATGGTGTGCAGGTCCATGTACGCCAAGAAGCACCAGCCGCTGTGTATGTTCATTGTAGCAGCCATTCTTTGAATCTTGTGTTAAATTCAACCTGGTCTGTCCCAGAAATAAGATATATGTTTTCAGTGGTTCAAGAGTGCATTAAGTTCATTAATGATTCCATCAAGCGCAGGGAAGTCATTGGGAAAAATCTGAGGCAGGCTGAAAGTACCGTGACAAAACTGAAGACACTATGTGAGACCCGGTTTGTGGAGAAGCATGATGCTCTACTACTCTTCCAACAGTAGTGCCACAATAGTGAGCTCGTTTGAGGAGATCATGCTTTTTCCAGACAGGAAAACATCAGACAAAGCAAGATCGCTCCTACACAGCCTTTCTGACCCTGTCTTCATT
Organism: Coenobita brevimanus; assembly: GCF_032717465.1. NCBI lineage: Eukaryota > Metazoa > Arthropoda > Malacostraca > Decapoda > Coenobitidae > Coenobita > Coenobita brevimanus. Next base: position 8,891,155 of record NC_136993.1, on the reverse strand, counting down.
GTTTCTTTGTGTTGTGCCAAGAAAGTCATGATTTTGACAGCATCTCTCTGTCGTGCACTGCAGACTGTAAACAAAGATCTGGTGGATGCAGTTGAAGGTGTCACCTTTGTGAAAAAAACACTACAATCCTGGAGGGAAACAGATGAATGGAAGGATGCAGATTATGGACCCAACACTACTGCACAGAATTTGGCTCGCACAGTAGATGTTGCTATCTGTATTCCTAGGCTCACAGCTCATCAGAGAGGTAGAAGTAATGTACCTGCTGATAATCCAGAGGAATACTTCAGGCGAGCAGTGTGGTACCCCTACCTGGACACAGTGATTGACGCTATTGATAGTCGCTTTACATCTCACAGTATCCTTGTAAAGAAGATGGTGGCCTTCATCCCAGCACAGGTGCCACATTTTCAATGGAAAGATGTAAAGACCAGTGTGCAATTGTACAATACCGTGCTTGGTAATCCAGATGAAGAGGAAGTCAAGGTGCAATACATGCAACGGAAGGAGTTATGCTCTGGCCTTGAACACCCTCCAAAAACACCGCTGGAGGCACTTGATATAATCCCTGAAAGGCTAAGGCATATCAAGAATCTTCTTATTATCTTCTGCACTGTTCCTATAACCACTTGTTCTACTGAGAGAGCCTTCAGTGCACTGAGGATTCTAAAGAACTACCTTCGCAACAGGATGAATGATGAACGGCTGACAGGGTTGGCTTTAATGTATGTTCACCCTGAATTTGAAAATAGCATTCATGAAGTGATTGATACATTTTCAGCTACAAAGAAAAGGCGGCTTGATTTTGTACTGTAATCTGAGAGCCTTTGATGTGATAAATAATTGTTAGATTACTTTGCATTTAACCCTTTCATTATCTTGATTTCTTATATCATTGTCTTATTGTTGTATTAGATAGTTTCTTTCAGATCATTAAGTTATATCACAATCAAATTCACTAGTTTAAAATTTGTCTCAAATACTTTTTTCCACACAATTTTATATAGTTTTATTTAAATAGTGTTACACAAAGTAATGTTCTTTAGCTCTGAAAGATCTCTGATACTGAATGGGTTAAGACTCAGATTGTAGTTGTACTTTCATCTAGTGCTTTAGGAGTATTAACATTTGGAGATATATATATATATATATATATATATATATATATATATATATATATATATATATATATATATACACACACACACGAGTTTTTCGGTATGTTGTTCCTCTTTTTTGTATTACTATCACTATTATTTCTAAAAGTGGTGCTCTGAAGTAATGCTTAGCTAAGTTTAGCACTTTAGTTGTAGCTGTTATTTATTCAAGTGCTTAGTACTGAAGTGGAAGGATAACGTGTTATTAGAATTATTACATTATTTTATAAAGGAGAATAAATAATATATTTTGCAATAATGAATATACTGATTTTGTAAGTCATATTCTGATTCTTCCCTTTTAGAGGGGCTGGCTCCTCAGGGTGTTGTAGGAGTACAGAGAATTATGAAGAAGGTTGATGGGGTTTTAACCCCCATGCCCACTCTTATCTTGACATTTGACTGTCTTACCTTGCCGGAGGTTATCACTGCTGCGTGGTGGAAGCTAAAGGTTAAACCTTATGTTCCCCGACCTAGAAGATGCTATTATTGTCAAAGATTTGGTCACGTCCGCCGTTCTTGCAGGCGGGAAGTGTCTGGCCTTCCTGAGGTCTGTGAAAATTGTGGTGGAATTTTTCATGGTATAGATGATTGTTCTCAGCCCTCTAAATGTTTGAACTGTGGAGGAGCACATGCAGCCTCCTCAAGGGATTGCGAAGTATACAAATATGAATACGAGATCATTTCTGTCCAAACGAAGGAGAAAATTTCCTTTTCTGGGGCAAAGGCCAGGGTAAGGGAGCGGTTCATTCGCCCTGGGGTTACCTTTGCTGCTGCTTTGTCTCGCCATAAAGCTACCCGGCAGGTACCCCTGCCATCACACAATGCCGCATCAAATTCTCGGGGTTCTACTTCCCGGCCTTCTCGCCCGGGGGGTTCCACTGAGGGAGTGCAGCCTGGAAGCAGCTGTGCTTCCTCCAGGGAGGTGCCTCCTGTCTATGGGGGTGTCCCTTCTGCAGTGGTTCTTCCAGCGTCTGGGAGTGCCTCCCCCATCCCACTTCCTCCAGTTCCTCCTGTGACAAACACCCATGTCGATGCTACACTTTGCTTTGACACATCCAAAACTCCCAATGTCCTTCCTGTGCATCCTTGTCCTGACATATCCAAAAAAAACAGCGTCTATCATACTTCTGTATCAGCTGCTACTTCCGTACCGACTGCTGCTCCTGTACCATCTGCCCGCTCTGCTACTGTTGTTCACTCTTCTTTGCAGTGTGGCACTATAGTTTCTAATGCTTTAAGTTCTGGTGCAGAGATGGAGGTTGCATCTGCCAACCTCAAATGAGTGAGGAGTGAGGAGTTTTTGGGTGACTCCCCTCCTTCTAAGGTTCAAACTTTTGTACCACATGAAGATTCTGAGGGGGCTGTTCGCTCGACAACCCAGACAATGGTGCCGTCTAAGTCTGTGGGTGTTCATGATGGCCCTTCTAGGATTCCCGTCCCTGCCTCTTCCTCAGGTGTGGTGGGGCCTGGGTCTTTAGATACTTATAGAGCTCAGTCGCTTGCTCCCTCTGATCCGTCACCCAGCGGCCAACCTTTGGATGATATGGTTGGGGGGGGGTTCGGTTGGCCCCGAGGTACCAGCTGAACCCTCACATGGGTGTGCAGACGGAGCACGTGGGTCTTCCAAGAAGGTCTCTGTGCTTTGGACTCATTCTGGCGATGGGCGGGACATGTCTCGGGGTAAGGGTACTTCCACCCATGGAAACTCTAAATCTTCATTGCCTTCTCGGTTGGTGAGGCAGAGCTCCACGTCTAGGAAGAAGGGCTTTCACTCCCTTCCCAATGAGGTTGCTACATAGCTTTCTAAGTTCATAATATTTAATACTAATCACTATGGCTCAATTGGTACCAATCTGTCTTCAGTGGAACTGTAGGGGTGCCATGGCAAATTGGGAAGAATTGCAGTTATTACTTTCTGCTCTGAACCCACTATGTGTGTGTCTTCAGGAGACAATGGTGGGGGACAGACAGTTCCCTTCCATTAGGGGGTATAAGGCCTTCCATGCATCTCCTGGTGGTCACAGCGGTGGATGTGCAATTTTTTGCCGTTCTGATGTCCCCTTTATTTCCTTTGAGATTCAGTCGCCCTTTCAAGTTCTAGCCGTACAGATGCACGTTGGAAGGTGCTATACCATCTGTTGTCTGTACCTTCCACATTCAGTTCCTGTTATACGTGCTGATCTAGAAACCCTTATCAGCCAACTTCCACCCCCTTTCCTACTCCTTGGTGACCTTAATGGCCGCCATCCTTTGTGGGGTGACTCACTTTCAAATCCCCGGGGTGATATTCTTGCCTCTTTGGTTGGGGATTTTGATTTGGTTGTCCTAAATGATGGAAGGCCGACCCATTTTCATGTTCAGACTGGCATGTATTCTGTCATTGACCTTACCATCTCCTCCTCTAACTATGCCCTTGATTTTTCTTGGGAGGTTTTGGATGATCTACACGGTAGTGACCATTACCCTGTAGTGGTCCAGCCTACTCGCTCTGTTCCTGTAGCCCGTCTGCCACGCTGGTGTCTGGACAGGGCTGATTGGTCTCTCTTTGAGGAACTACGTGTATTTGCCAACAGGGTTACTGATTTTTCAACTATCGATGATGCCGAATGTTATATTACTAAGACCGTTTTCTCAGCAGGGGTTCATTCTATCCCACGGACTTCTGGTGTTTTTTCCCGGAGACCTGTGCCATGGTGGAATGATGACTGCTCCATAGCAAAGGGAACTTACAAAGCAGCTGCTCGTTGGTATTTTGGCAATCGTAATGTTGTTTTTCTAAAAATAGAGTTTCGCAAAGCACATGCTCACTATAGATGGGTCATGAAGAATGCTCGCCGTAACTCGTGGAGGTCGTATGTTTCTACAATTACATCTTCAACTTCAATATCTGTGGTGTGGAAAAAGGTGCACAAGATTTCTGGTAGGTTCTCGCCCCCCTCCCCTCTGGTGTTGCTCCTTCACGGAAAACTTGTGTCTGCACCAGATGCAGTAGCCTCTGCTTTTGCAGATCAGTTTTACGCTGTCTCCACAAAGGATCCTTCTCAGCCATTTGCCACCTTTCGTAGGAATCAGGAGAGGCTAGGTCTTGACTTTCGCTCTTGTGGCGGAGAGCTGTATAATTTAGATTTCAGCCTCCTTGAGCTACGTGCTGCCCTTTCAGAGTGTCGTGACACTGCTCCTGGGCCTGACGATATTCCATATGCTATGCTGCATCATCTTCCGACTGATTCACTTCAGTTTTTATTGGACCTTTTTAACAGGGTTTGGAGTGAGGTCTCTATTCCGAGGAGTTGGAAGTTGGGTATTGTCCTCCCCTTTCCCAAGCCTGGTAAAGACCATTCCCAAGTCTCCAATTATCGCCCTATCACTTTAACATCATGTGTGTGCAAGCTGTTCGAAAAGATGGTCAGTGTCAGGCTTATGTGGTTTCTGGAGAAGGGTTGCTTTCTCTCTCCGTCGCAGAGTGGTTTCCGTAAATTACGGTGCACTTCAGACAACCTTATCAGGCTTGAGGCGTCAATTTCTGAAGCTTTTGCCTCCAAGCAACATCTTGTAGCTGTGTTTTTTGACCTTGAGAAGGCTTATGACACTGCCTGGTGCCATGGCATCCTCCAACAACTTTTTACGTGGTCGCCTGCTTGTGTTGCTTGGAGACTTCTTGACTGATCGTGTATTTCGGGTCCGTGTGGGTTCTACCCTCTCTGTGCCACTGTGCCAGGAGGAAGGTGTCCCGCAGGGGAATGTCTTAAGTGTTTCCCTGTTTGCAGTGGCCATTAATGGTATCATTGACACTGTGCCTGCTGGGATATCCTCATCCCTTTATGTGGATGACTTAGCTATATGGTTTTCTGGCTCCCGCATGTCTGCTATTGAGCGGCGGATGCAACTTGCCTTGGACAAGATTTCTGCCTGGGCCACTTTCAAGGGTTTTCGGTTTTCCTCTTCAAAGACTGTGGCTATGCACTTCTGTAGGATGAGAGGGGTACACCCGGACCCTGATCTCCAGCTTTGTGGCAGGAGACTCCGTTGTGTGACAGAGACGAAATTCTTGGACCTGACTTTTGATTGTCATTTGACATGGGTCTCACACTTGGCAAATCTTAAAACATCATGTATGAAGGCTCTCAATCTATTGAGGGTTCTGTCCCATACCTCTTGGGGTGCTGATCGAAGGACACTCTTGCATTTGTTTCAGGTATTTGTAACCTCTAAGCTGTCATATGGCTGTGAGGTACATTCCTCTGCCACAGAATCAAGACTAAAAACTCTAGATGCTATCATACTGGTCTTCGCCGTGCAACTGGGGCTTTTCGGTCCTCTCCAATTCCCAGCTTATTGGTGGAAGCTGGTGTGCCTCCCTTAGATCTACTGCGTCAGTCTGTTGCAGTACAGTGCTGGCTCCGGATTCGTCACCTTCCAGACTCACTTGTCTGTGAGGGTGTGATGAAACAGTCTTGTCTTTTGTGTTATAGTAGACACCCTCACATGCCTCGTCCATTTGGCTATAGGGTTCAGGATATAATGGAGGGGTTTGGTTTGTCAGCAGTACTTGTCAGTCCTGTTCGGATCCCGAGGGTTGCGCCTTGGAGATTGCCCAAGGTAACTTTCTGCAGGCCTATTGCAGGTTCAAAGGTTTTTGTCGCTTCTCAGTGTCTTTTAAGGTTATTTTTAGAACATTCTTCTAGTCATGGTGGTTCTGTGCCTGTGTATACTGATGGCTTTAAATCCGCATCTGGTGTTGGTTTTGGAGTGGTATTTCCCAATTTTAGCCGTGGAGGTAGTCTTCCCTTGGTTGCCTCAGTTTTTACTGCGGAGTTGTCAGCCATCATTTTAGCCTTGAAGTTGGTGTTTGTTCATCCTGACAATTATTTTACTATTTTTAGCGACTCTCAAGGGGCGCTTTTGGCACTGGACTCTTTTAACTCTTCCCATCCCTTAGTTTTAGCTATTTTGGAGTGGCTGTTCCTCATTCGTCGTCGGGGGAAGAGAGTGGATTTTTGCTGGGTTCCTGCACATGTTGGTGTTGTGGGCAATGAGACTGCGGATGCATTGGCCAAGGCTGTGGCTACTCAATGGCCCCCAACAGAATATCCGCTTCCTGCATCTGATCTAACACCTTACTTGCGGGACAGAATGCATGTGTGTTGGCAGAGATGCTGGGATGGTGTTGCTCATCATAAGCTGAAAGAGGTCTTCCAGAGAGTGGTTGTGCCAAGGGTTCTCCCTTCCATGCCTCAGCGATTGGAGGTAGCTCTTGCTAGGCTTCGCATTGGGCACTCTCGGCTTACACATGGGTTCCTGATGAGTGGCGAGACTCAACCGTACTGTGATGATTGCTTTGTTCCCCTTACTGTCCGTCACTTTCTGGTCGAGTGTCCAAGTTTGGGGGACCTGCGCTGGAGATTCCTCCATAGGCATACAGGGGTAGATGGTGCCTACTGTCTCTCCTCAATGTTTGGGGGAACCCATAGCGTTTTTACTGATGTTTTTGGTTTTCCTCCTTCCACTTTTATAAGAAATTGTTTTCTCTTTTAACTATTCTTTTATTATTTTCAGTGTATTATTTCTAGAAAAAGTTATTAATTATGCACAATTTATTTGCCATGAGTTTTAGCTTGTTGGCTGGGCGCATATGACCTTAGCAGGTGCGCCGCCAGTTTCTACTACAATCAATCAATCAAACCCCTGGATCCGGAGTGGCTGCTAACTCAAGGGGTACCAGTTTATCAATAGTTTTTAAGCTGGTATGTCCCCTACATTTTATTTTTACGAGTCTCAGTACTCCCTCAGAATCTGGGTGTGTGGAGAACACGTTAGCTAATGGCCACTGGGATCTTGGCTGTTCGGTCTTCACTAAGACCACATCTCCTATGTTAATAACTGATTTGTTGCTGGCAGCCTGAGCTCCATAAAACCTCTTGCATAGGCTCAAAAGATACTCCTTGCTCCAATGTCTATTCCAAGTATCCAACACCCTTTTCAGACGTTGATATCCCTCCCGCAGATGTTGTCCTAAATCATTATTTTCTATGTTAGGATCATCAATTTCTTCTTGGATATCCACACAAGGCATCGGATGGAGCTTCCTGCCATATACCATGTGAGCCAGTGTTAAGGCCTCTAGCGAGTTGCTAGTGTCATCTTGATAAGTCAAGGGTCTATTATTAATCCTGGCTTCAATTTCAGTTATTACTGTTCTTAAATCTTCTGTCGTGATCTTAGTTCTATGCAATGTTTTCCTCAGGCAGTTCTTGACAATACCAATCATTCTTTCGGTAAATCCATTTTGCCATGGAGCTCTTGGAGCTGTGAACTGCCAAATACAATTTCGGATTCCTAGCGCCGATTTAACTTTTGGGTCGTTCATTAGGTTCAACAGTAGGGGTGCTGCTCTAACGAAATTAGTTCCGTTGTCGCTTATTATCTTGCCAGGACAAGATCTTCTAGTGGCAAATCTGCGAAAGATATTGAGGAATGTCTCTGATTTTAGGTCTTCCGCTAATTCTAGATGGACTGCCCTTGTGTAGGCACAAGTAAATAAACAAATGTAAACTTTATGGGGAGTTTCCTCACCTGTAACAGTTATAGCCCCTGTGTAGTCCACTCCTGTTATATGGAAGGGCCGACTTATGCTTACCCTTTCCTTCGGTAGGGCTGGTGGTCCTGGATAGTTATAAGGTCGCTGCTCATACCTCCTACAAATGATGCAGTTTTTGAGATATTTTTTAATAACCTGTCTACCCTTAGGATCCAGTACCTTTCCCGAATTTGGGCTAAGGTCTGCGGTACACCTCCATGGAGAGTGGAATCATGGGCTTCTTTTATAATAAGTCTTACAAAACATCCGCTCTTGGGTAATAAAATGGGATGTTTGGTTTGGATGGGCAAGGCAGCCTTTACCAATCGGCCTCGACATCTTATTAGACCCTTTCCGTCTAAGAACAAGCCTAATTTCTTCATCAGCTTATTCCCTTTCCCAGTGTCTTGGCCTAAAAGTTTATATATTTCCCCGTAAGAATTTCTGTGTACTCTTTTCAGCCAGTATTCTAGGGGATCTAATTTCTGAAACCCCACCTTCTTATTCAAAAATTCAACAACCAATTTAGTAGTATTTAGAAGTTGTCTTATTGACGAGAATCGGCTGATGTCTATTACTTCTGGCTCAAGTACTACAGGCTCCAAGTTCACTACACTAACCTCGGCAATACTGTACTGTTTCTGTTCAGGCCAATCCTTAGTGAGTAACCATTTAGGACCTTTAAACCACAAATTGTCTTTGATCAATCTCCTTACGGTCGAACCTCTCGAGAGCAGATCAGCTGGATTTTGTTTGGAGGACACATGCATGAAATTAAATTTGGAAGACAGCTCTTTAATTGTCTTCACTCTGTTACGGACGAAAGGAATTTTACTGTCTTCCTTTCCTATCCAGTAAAGACAAATCTCACTGTCAGTCCATATGTAAATATCCTCAAACTGAGTATCAAGAGTAGTGGTTATATACCTGGCCAATTTAGTTCCTACTTCTGTGGAAGCTAATTCCATTTGAGGTAGGGTTCTTCCTTTAATTGGCGCAACTCTGGCCTTGGACATAATAATCTTACTATCCCCTCCTGTTGCTCAATAAGCTACTGCTCCACAGGCCCTTTGAGAAGCATTACAAAATATGTGTAAGTGCCACTTCTCATTACTGTTAATTTCCCTGGGAATACATATGCTTGCTGTTGTTTCAAACTCCTTTCTAATCTGTTCCCATTGTTCCACATATGTCTCACCTAATTCAGTGTCCCAGTCTAACTTTTCTCGCCAAGCCTCCTGTACTAAACATTTGCCCCTAATAACTATAGGACTGACCAACCCTAATGGGTCAAATAGCTTGGATACCTGACTTAACAAGGACCTCTTGGTGAGAGTGACATCAGAGAACTTAATTGGTTTCAAACTTATTATATCAGCTGTTGTATCCCAGTTAAGACCTAACACATTTTGAATTTTGGGAATGTCGGAATCTGGATAGTCCTCTTGTATTTTATCCCTCAAAAGCGGTGAATTTGTATTCCAGCTCTGTAACGGCAAATTTGCCTTCCCGCATTCGGAATTGGCTACTTCATAAGCCTTCAAAGCTTCCGACTCTGTGTCAGCAACACCTTGCAAATTATCCCCATAAAAAGCCCGCCCTATTTCTGGACATTTGGCATTTTCAAAATGATGCTTTAAAGTGTTGCACAGTAGGAAGGGACTAGCACAAGAGCCAAAGAGCACCGATCGGAAACAGTAAGTTTTCAATAGACTATCCTCATTTTGAGGATCATGAGGCCAGAGGAACTTTGTAAATTTCCTATCCTCCTCTCTCAGTCCTATTCCGAGAAAAGCCTTACTAATGTCTGCTGTGTAAGCATAAGGTGTCTCTCTAAATCTTAGTAACACATTCCCTAACTTCTCTGTTAGTGTAGGTCCAGAGTATAGGCAATCGTTCAAGCTAGCTGATTCCTTGGACGCTTTACTACTACAGCTGAATACTATCCTTATGGGAGTAGTTACTGAATCCTTGCTTACAGCATGATGTGGTAGGTAGTGTCCATCTTTGTGGTTAACAGGGTATTCTACCTCTTCTATAAATTTATTCTTCAATTGATCCTTTATAATATTATCATATAGGGTCAGATGTTCTGGTTTATCTCTCAACTTTCTTAGAAGAGAATTTAACTGAGCTTTAGCTGCTTGGTAATTTGTTGGCAACTCTGAATGGTTTAGTTTCCATGGTAATCCTACCCAATACTGTCCATCCTTAAATTCCACAGACTGATTATACAAGTCCAAGGTTATTTTATCTTCAGGGGTTGGTTTCTCAGAGTGTATACCTACACTGTCTAGGTCCCACAGTTTGTGTACAGGTTCAATATTTTCATCCAACAAGTCATTTATCTGAGTAGGTTCTAATTCTGCACCTATTCTAGCTACCATCAATGACTGTGTAGGGGTAACAAAGACTGAGTCTACTTGGTTGGCCTCTACTTTAACTTGTTTTGGAAAAGGCAACTGACCCATAATAAGGTTACCTCCTGGACTCTTGAACAACTGTACCTTATTCCTTTTGAAAGCCCTATGTAGGAATCTTCCACAATAAGCAGAATCAATTATCATTTTTATGGGACCCACAGTATCTGATTCCACATTCCGTTTAGCCAACTTTATCCCTGAACCTTGTAGATGATCAGAGGTTTCCTTCAATCCTTTTATGTATATACTTGTCTCCATATTATCAAGTACAGCTGCTGTTATACGGCATTTATATCTGCCTAATTGTATTACAGGTCTAACTAAATCAAAAGACTGAGCTTTCTTATTTGTTATGAATCCTGTAATGGCTAGATTTACCTTGCCGATAACTGGTAACTTTAATTTCTCCACAATGTCTGCAGAAATGAAAGTTTTCTGAGCATCCGTATCAAACAGGGTACATACTAATTGGTTTCTATTCTCAAACAATACTTTCACATCTGCTATTGGTACTGCAGCTGGTATTACTAATGGAGCATTCCCTATTGCAATTGTCATATTGACGCTTGCAGGTTTAGGAACCTCAATTTTCATCCTAGGGCATAAAGCACTATGATGATCTTTTTTGCATTAAAGCAAAGATTTAATTTAGTCTTACAGTCCACGGCAGTATGTTCGGAGTTCATACTGCTTATACAACACCCCAGTTCCTGAAGCTTTCCTACTCTAGAAGCATAATCAGGATACTGTTGACAAGATGCACTGGAATGTTGCTCACCACAAAATACACAAACTTTCCTGTCTTTTACCATGGAAGGTTTTACTTCCTTAATATCCTCAGCATGTCTATTCCTCGGCTTTAATACTTTATCCTCAGCCTTTAAGGTGCTAAGGAAAGTACCTATCTCTTCTTTAGGCACATACTTAGTCATCTCTGACTTAACTTTCCCAACTAGTTGGTTAGTGGTTTTTTTCTTTATTTCAGTCTTCCGTTTGACCTCAGTAGTTTTTAATGTTCCTTGCAAATGTTGACAGAGTTGCATCAAGCCTTCCTCAATCTCTTCGCAGGACAAATTATCATTTTGGTACCTACCATACAAAGCATCCTTGGTTTTCGGTGGTAGCTTTAAGGACACAATTCTTGAAAGCACCCAATCTGATGTCTTATTATCTTCGTAAGTACCTAAGGCCTTTACATTACAACTTATTGCAATTGTAAATTTTTGCAAGGAATCAAAATCGTGCCTAGGCGTGGGTAATTCTATTAGAGCCTTCAGCAATTGATTTTTAACTTGCTCCCTGACTTCGTAGTTTTGTCTAAGGATGGTCAAGGCTACATCATAATTTTTATCTTCTACTGGTAATTCCTTTATCAGTTGATATGGTGTTCCTTTGACCCGTCCTAACAAATTCGTAAGTTTGCTGACTTTAGGGATATCTTTTCTATCGTGTACCAAATATTTGAACTGATCCCAAAAGGATTTCCAGTTCAGCTCCCCATCAAACTCCGGAAGAGTTATTTGTGGTAACACAGCTCTACCCTGCTGTGCCACAACTTGTGTTTCCGCGGCAGTGTCAGCTAATTTTGACTCTAGTGTAACGCACAGCGCAGTTTAGGTCAGTGGAAAATACCACATAATTACATGTATTTACAATGTATAGTTGTCCACGGGGGTTAAACGCAGTAGCATTTAATTTATCAATAACAAGGATTATTAAAGAGAACGTAATTTCTGGGATATTAAAATCGCTTGAACAATTAACAACGGTCTCAAGTTTTCCTCTGCCTTTAATAAGGGATAACTATGATAAAGTAGAGAGCGCAACTGCTCTGGGGGAAAATATTACCCACAACTTTTGCTTATTAGGCTCAAATTTTGGGTAAGATGCGGCACCAGTAAATATCACCCAATTCGGCTAAAAATTGGTTTCTCAGGAGTTTACACATAACCTGACAATATACACTTCCAGCAAACAAATTATTCCTGAAATGATTTTTCCTCCATAGCAATAAGGACCACCCTAGAATATATATATATATATATATATATATATATATATATATATATATATATATATATATATATATATTGCCAGACGCCTCAATCCCGTTTGGGGTGGCCACAAACAAATCGCCTCCAAGTCGCCCTGTCCCCCGCCATTTCACTGCCCTTCTCCTAACTCACACCCCCTCTCTCATATACCTCTCCACCCCACCCCTCCTTCTCATCCTCGGGCTCCCCCTCCCTCTTCCCCCCTCCACCTCACTCACATACACTCTCTTCGTCAGTCTTTCACCCTCCATCCTCTCCACATGGCCAAATCACCTCAGTGTGTTCCTCATAACGCTTCCTAGCACATCAACATCAACACCACAACGCTCCTTTATATCCTCATTCGTCAGCCTGTCTCTCCACGTGACTCCACAGGCTCCTCTTAAATAACTCATTTCCACTGCTCTCACTCTTGACTTGTGTCCTTCCAACAATGTCCAAGCTTCACTTCCGTACGTTAGAGTTGGTATCACAATACTGTCATGTAGTAACTTTTTCACTTCCATGCTCACTTCCCTGTTTCTTATCACTGCTTTCAAAGAACCAGCAACCTTTCTTCCCTGCTGTACCCTTTCAAGCACTTCACCCTCCAAACCTCCATCCTTACTCATCACACTACCCAAGTACTTAAATGTACTCACATTTTCCAATTCCTCACCATCCAACCTCGCTGTACATTCACTAACTTCACCTCTCTCAAAGACCATCACTTTACTCTTCCCTATATTCATATATATATATATATATATATATATATATATATATATATAAGACCATCACTTTACTCTTCCCTACATTCATTTATTTATATATATATATATATATATATATATATATATATATATATATATATATATATATATATATATATATATATATATATATATATATATATATATATATATATATATATATATATATATATATATATAAAATGCACTTCTGTTTTAACTTAGTTCACTTGTTGAAATCAACCTAACCTGTGGGAACTGACCTACAATGACTTCTAAGAAGAGAAAAAGCCTGGGGACATTCACGTATATGAGCAACCTAATTGGAACTGGCAGAGTTGTTGTACTCTGATTTCGCAACTCTGCGAGATGTTCTGAGATATAGGCTACTGCTAAGAGAACAAAGTAGCGAGGGTGTGAGAAACTACCCAGCAGCAAGTCTTGCTAAGGACATTCACCATAAAGTGCTTGAAAAAAGGGACTGAGCAAACACTTCTTTTGTAACCTATCTATCTATCTATCTATAGCCCGACGCCCTAATCCCGCAAAGGGTGGCCGCAGACAAACCGCCTCCAAGTCACTCTGTCACCCACCATTTGACTCCCCTCCCCCCAACTCACCCCCCCTCCCTCATATACCTCTCAACTCCATCCCTCCACCTCATCCTCGGTCTACCCCTCCCTCTCCCTCCCTCCACCTCACCTACATACACCCTCTAAGTCAGTCTTTCATTCTCCACTCTCTCCACATGTCCAAACCACCTCAGTGTATTTCTCCTAATCTTTTCAACCACATCCACATCTACCCCACAACGTTCCTTCACTTCTTCATTCGTCAACCTGTCCCTCCACGTCACTTCACATGCTCCTCTCAAGTAACTCATTTCCACTGCTCTCACTCTTGACTTGTTCCCCTCTTGCAATGTCCACGCCTCGCTTCCATACGTCAGGGTAGGGATCACAGTACCATCATGCAGTGACTTCTTAACTTCCATACTCACCTCCCTATTTCTCATCATTGCTTTCAGTGTACCAACAACCTTTCTTCCCTGCTGTACCCTTTCACGTACTTCATCCCCCAAAGTTCCATCCTTACTCATCACACTACCCAAGTACTTGAATGCACTCACATTCTCCATATCCTCATCATCCAACCTCACTGCACACTCTGTGACTTCATTCCTCTCAAACACCATAACTTTACTTTTGTTTACATTAACTTTCAGCTTCCTCCTCCTACACACTGTCCCAAATTCATTCACCAAACCTTGCAACTCCCATTCATCTTCAGTCAACAATACTGTATCATCAGCAAACAGCAACACCGGAAGCTTCCAAATCTCACCCTCATTCATTAGGGCCACCCCCACATCCACTGCCCTACCTTGTACCTCCTTTACAACCCCATCCATATATATATATTAAACAGCCATGGAGACATTACACACCCCTGTTTCAGTCCCACATTGAGATCAAAGAACTCACTCAGCTCACCATCCACTCGCACCGTAGCCCTAGCTCCCTCGTACATACTCTTCACAGCACTCAACAATTTCCCCTCCACTCCATATATTCTTAATACCTTCCACATACCTTGCCTATCTATTCTGTCATAAGCTTTCTCCAAGTCCATGAAGGCAGCATACACTTTCCTTCCCTTCTCTAGATGCTTCTCCACTAAACATCTTAGAACAAATATCTGATCTACACACCCTTTTCCCTTCCTAAATCCCCCTTGTTCTTCTCCAACTAGCTCCTCTGTCATATGCCTAACCCTATCAATGAGTATTCTACCATATATTTTACCAGTCACACTAAGAAGGCAAATACCCCTATGGTTACCACATACTTCTCTCTCCCCTTTTCCTTTGTACAGAGGAACAATTATACCTGATTTCCAGTCCTCTGGAACCCTTCCCTCTTCCCAAGCCAATCTACACAACTTCCATATCCACTCCACAACAATCTCACCCCCATACCTAAGCATTTCACCACACACTCCATCAATTCCTGGTGCCTTTCCCAGCTTAATCTTCTTCATCGCTTCCACTACTTCCGACCTACTGATCTCTTCCTCCCTCCTCTCATCTCTTCTTCTCCCAGCCATTCCCCAACCACTTATACTGACACTGCTTTCACTCTCTACATTCAACAAATCCTCAAAGTGCTCCTTCCATCTCCTCAATTTCTCTCTCTTCTCCACCAACAATCTATTATTCCTATCTTTCACTCCCCTACTATTTCCCCTTTCACACTGCCTTACTTTCTTTACCTCCTTCCAAAACAATTTCTTACTCTCCCTCCATTTCACACTCAGATTCCTCCCAAACTCTTCATCCACTTTCTTCTTACTCTCCTTCACCAGTCTCTTAACCTCCCTTCTCCTGCTCACATATACCTCTCTCTTCTCTCTCTCATCTTCTCCCCTACCTCTACTCGCCAACCATTCACCATATGCCTTCTTCTTTTGTTCCACAGCTCGTTTCACCTCATCATTCCACCATGCTGTCCCTTGCACACCCTTGCATCTCCTCCTCACTCCACAAACTGCCTCACACGCTGCGCTTATCTCTTCCGTGAATATCTTACATACGTCTTCCACCCCTTCCATCTGCTCTAGCTCATACCTTCCCAATCTTTCTTCCACTATGCTCTTATACTCTGTCCTTTTCTCACTATCTTGCAATTTCTCCACTCTTCTCACAGGAGCTGCTTCCTCCTGTCTTCCCCTTCGCCTCCTCAACCACTTCCTTTGCAGCTCTACCTTGGCCATCACTAAGTGATGGTCCGAGACTCCATTCCCCCACCCTCTCCACACCCTTGCATCCAACACTTGTCTTCTCATTCGCTCATCCACACACACGTAGTCTATCATTGCCTTTCGTTCAACAAGTTTACCATCCATCCTCCTCATTACTCTCCATGTATACCAGTGGATCATCTTATGACGAAAGTAGGTGTTGGCTATTGCCAACCCCTTACCAGCACAGATGTCCACCAAAGCACTACCATTCCCATCTACTTCAGCTGGCACACCCCACTGACCAACCACTCCATCCACTCGTACATTCCCAACTTTGCCATTCATGTCTCCAATCAACAGCACTCTCTCGCTCCTCTCAAACTTGTCCATACATGCTTCTACTCTCTCCCAAAACTCATCTTTCACTCTTGCCACTCGATCCTCTGTTGGAGCATACACACATACAATCGCCCATGCTTGTATACCTACTTTCATCCTCACCCATACAATCCTTGCACCCACTGTTCCATACTCTCTTATATTCTCCTTCCACTTCTTGCTTATCATCAGACATACTCCCTCCCTTGCCCTCTCATTCTCACTGACTCCCGCACATATACCTACACCGTATTCCCATTCTCTCATCCTTTCACCTTCCCATTTAGTTTCAGTCAATCCACATATATCCACTTTTGCATCCTCAAGCACCTGGACAATCTCTCTCTCTTTCACTTCATCATTCACTCCTCTCACATTCCACGTTCCTACCCTCAGAATGCCCTTTGTCCGTTCCTTAGTCGTCAACGTATGGTCCGTCTGGGTCCGAGGCCCTTTATTTGCTTTTTTAGTTAGTTCTTTTTACGGGGTGGGGCACTAACCCACCACCAACCCTTTTAGTCGCCTCGTACGACAAGCAGGGATACTGGGGGAGTATTCTTGAAACCCCCCTACCCCCAGGGGGTAACCACCGTTGTAAATTCACGACTCACAATTTAAACACGATCGAAGAGAGCTGGGAGCAGGTCAAAAGCAAATCTCTTGTGAGTGGAAAGATGGATGTCAAAGAGGTTTCCACTGCAAATCTTGACAAATCTCTGCTCTGAATTTGGCTGCCCTGCAGGAGCTGGTTGCACAAAAGAAGCTCACATTAACTGTATATACCCTGAGGGATGAAGATCCCTGTGAAAGAACTTGCTTTATTAAAGATCAATGAGACAAGACAAGATTGGTTCTACTGAACCATATCATATTGGCTTGCCAGATCTGCCTGAGCACAACAGACAAGACAAAAAGCAGAAGCGACAAGAAGACGAGAGAAGAAGGCTTGCTGAATATAAGTGGACACGTAAGCAGGATGTTTCAGTACCATCAAATGAAATAATTTTCTCTGATGATGAAAATTAAAACAAATAGCTGATGCTCAACATGGAAATGAAGAAAGTTACGAAGTGACATTAGAAATACCAAGCACGTCTTCCACTTCCAATAAAAATAAGCCAGAGCACAACACATTAAAAAAAGTAAATGGTGATAGCATCAAATATGTTGTTGGCCAGCGTGCCACATCTGCCATCACCACTGCTGCCTTTACGGATGCCAGCTTGATTACTTAACCCTTCACAAGTAGACCTACAGTTTCGCTTACAACTTAGGTACACCTGCGTCTGTCAGACACAGCTTTAAAAAAATGCTGTACAGTAGTGTCACGCATATTTTTTTAATGAATTCCTGAATATCCTACAATGTATTAGGTCTTATCAGTTACAAAACTATGTGAATACGTTTTAATTCATTAGACTCCACATTTTAAAAAACTTATAAAAAAATGCCAAATTATTATTATTCATTTTTTCAGTCACCATACACGAAAACAAAGAACACCATGAGCCTAGCACTTGTGTCACAATTTGAGGGATGGAGGACCTTCATTTTGGACATAGTGGATCCCACACAACACAAAATCAACTTGCAAACTCATAGTGATAAATTCTCACTCAGAACTGCAAAAACACAGAGATACACTAAAGTAACCCCCCTACACCCTGCATGGGCACAAAAAGTTAGGAAGCTGTTGAGAAGGACAGGGATTCCAGGCATCTATAAGTTACTGAAATATACCATCGAAAAGATTGCCCGGGTCTGTCAGACCCAGGTGTACCTTGAGGAGGGTTAAGAAGACAAAAGACTTGTACTTAAACACAATGAAGTCAAAAAGGTTCAAGAAAATGTTATGAAATCCCTGGATCAGGAAATTTATCTCTTTGTAAGAAGGGTGAAATATACTGCTTCTTCTTTGACGGCCGTCAAGATACAACTAAATGAATTCTGAAAGCAGACACTTCAAATCGTCAGTTCTCCAGCGTCATCAAAGAAAATCATTATGTTATGTGCCGTGAGCCAGGTGGAAGATACCTCTTCCACTTCACTCCTGAGAAGGGCTCAAAGAGAAAAAAAAATGCTGAAATTATTGTTGATAATCTTGTTGATTTCATAAA
Organism: Coenobita brevimanus; assembly: GCF_032717465.1. NCBI lineage: Eukaryota > Metazoa > Arthropoda > Malacostraca > Decapoda > Coenobitidae > Coenobita > Coenobita brevimanus. The sequence continues at coordinate 8,872,973 of NC_136993.1, read as the reverse complement.
GAAGAAAGGCAATGATAAAAACCTGCAGGCCATTGGAGGTCATTCTACAAACGTTAACACCGGCTAGGAGGATGGTTTCATGCATTGGATAGAGGTCAAGTTTTGCCGTAAGCTGATCGGGTTGGTCTGTGTCCTCCACACTAACGAGTTACCCCTGTGACACTTGATCACAGCACTGGATAGGATGACCTTCTCTAATAAGTGGACAGGTGACATTGGCAAGAGGCTAGACAGTGCTACAGAATTAGAAATTGATCCTTCATCACCAAAGTCTGAATTGGAGAGCCTCATATTTCACTGAGTGACAGTGTTGTAATGGATCTCTCTTCTGATCAAATGTTGTAATGGATCTCTCTTCACACAAGCCAAAGAACTTCTCAAAGGTCTAGCCCTTCTTGAATTAGGTTCAGTTAGCCATTCAAGGTGGTTGGCAACAGCAAACAGGCTTTATCGTGTATGAGTTTGAAAACATGTCCTTAAAGACAAAACCATCAACAACTTAAGACTGATTGGAATACATCACTGGCGTGTACTACCCCTGCTGGTTCAGCAACAAAGTAAAACACTCTTGAGTGGAAGGCCCACGCCACATCTTGTTTCAGCTGTGGCTAGTTAGGCTGCAAAAGAAGGGTGTAGTGGATGTTGTTTTGTCAACCATACAGCGCTCAGCATGGTATGCTTTCAGCAAAAGGACAGTCCAGACACTCTTGTGCTCAGACGACAATGGGGAGAGGAGAGCTGGTGTCCAAAAGATTGTTGACTTGAGGGGTGGAGATTATGACACGCTGGTAGATCTTTCTGTACGTCCCAGGAACACATAGCAATTATAAATTCATTTGATAGAACAATGAGTGAATGAGAACATTGTAAAACTGCTCAAAAACATATATAAAGAGGGAACTGCTATAGTAAAATTACATACGAGCTCAGAACGATTGAGAAGGCCGTGCGTCAGGGAGATACAATTTCAACAAAATTATTTACAGCATGCCTAGAGAGTATTTTCAGAAAGCTAGACTAGAAAACAAAGGAGTGAAGATAGACGGAGAAAAGCTAAACCATTTTAGATTTGCAGTTGACATTGTCCTAATCTCAGAAACAGCAGAGACACTGCAAGAAATGTTAAATGACCTGAACAGAGAGAGTCTCAAAGTAGGGCTAAAGATTAACCGGAGTAAAGCTAATGTTCAATCCACAAACACCATAAAGCGTCATCAGAATAAGCGGGGAAATTCTTGAAGAAGCCGAGGAGTACAGTTACTTAGGACAAATACTAAAATTAACGAAAGATAATGATAGCGAAATAAAAAAATGCATTACAATTCGATGGAAAACTTTCAGTAAATATATAGACATTATGAAAAGTAGCTTGCCAGTTAGTGTGAAACAAAAAGTATGTAACGAATGTAATATTCCAGCTATGATATATGGTTGTGAGACCTGGAAACTGACAAAATCGATGGAAAATAAATTAATCCGTTCTCAGATAGCAATGGTAAGGTCAATGCTGGAAATATCTTTAACAGACAGGAAAAGATCAACTTGGATGAGAGAGCAGACTAAAGTCAAAGATATTATAGAAATTATAAAAGAACAGAAATGGAGGTGGGCAGGCAATGTAGAAAGAATAAGGGATAACCGATGGAGCAAGAGGCTGACTCATGAGCCCTCTCCTTCCTATGCATTTCCTAGCATTTGTATCAATTAATTCCTTGCTGTAAGGTGAATTATCTTAAGAAACTGTGCAGTGCATAGTGCGGAGGGGGTGCTGAATGCATTCGAGAGGAGCTCCTCATTACTCATTTTGTTTTTGCATGTCAAGAGGCACAATGCACTTCAGTGTTACAGATATGCAATCATATATCCTAATCTATCTTATGCGCTTTTTGTGTGTTTCTTGAAATTAATCGTCCATTCTGTTTTCTTTGTGGTATGTTTGGCAAAGGTAGTGAGGCATTCTTCGTCCAACTATTAGGTTTATTAAGTTATATATGTCATTGTCAGACTTCTCATAAGAGGATCCACTCCTTTCCTCCCTTTTCAGCTGTCTTTCCCATCTCCCTTACCTTCATAATTTTCTCCACCTCCTCGACAAGTTTGCCTAGATTTTCCTTCGTATTTTAACAGACCCTCCCCCCCAAACACACACACACACACACACACACACACACACACACACACACACACACACACACACACACACACACACACACACACACACACACACACACTCCTCTCATCGCCTGTTTAGCCGTAGCTTTTCATTTAAATGCTTTTCCGCCACTCTCAGATGATATTCCTTTCCATTCCCACTTTATATTTCCCTCTCCCATTGTCCTTGAATCCATCCAGCAAATTCAGTCCCCCTCTTTCTCACTGCATATTCTCAAAATTTATCGTGCAAAATCCATCAAAGCAACATTTCTTCTACTTCTTGTGTTAATCCACGTACAGTACATAAGTTCCAGTCACCTTTGCTATTGCATCCATGTCCTTGTATTTGTAATTTCTATAACTTTGTCACTCCCTCTACATGTGCTGTTGTGTGTGGCTGTGCGTGCATGTACTGTACTGTAAGCTATGATGTTTGGTGCTGGTCCTAATCTCAAAGTGAGTCATATTGAAGTTACCTGGGTTTTTAGGAAGAGACGTGACGATTGACAGACTTAGCAAAAGATACAGCAACATTGGTATTATTTTAATAACAGTATTAATTAATGGTGAGTGCAGATATCACCTGATGACCGATTAATCTTATTACTTACCTTCGTAAAGGTGAACTTAGAAGCCCCAAACCCGTTATTTCAGTTGCTGTGGATCCTAATCTACCCGAGATGTTATTGTAGGTTTGGATAATGCCTGGATGTGAAGTGTGGACAAACAGTGGATGTTGAGAATGGGAGAGTGTCCTTCCCTTCGAGGCTGATTCAGGTGATGCATGGAGGTGATATGTCATACCAGCACACAGCAGCAGCAACATACTCGACCAGAAGTAGCAGTGCCACTTCACTGTGCAGTTCACTCCACCTGTACCCAGTACTATGATAAGATTGATATTCGTCGATAGGGCGATGTCTTTTTTTTGTTATTTCTGCTACTACTAATATCTTCAAATAAGAGGGTGCTCCTCTAATGAAAGGATTAATGAAGGATGCATCAACTCTATCCAACCCAAAATCTCTCTCCAAAGCTGAACATAATATTATAGAGATAATATTAATATCAGCTATTAAAGCTACTCTCTCTCTCTCTCTCTCTCTCTCTCTCTGTGTGGGGGGGGGGGTGTTCATACCTGATTGTTCTTACCTAATTATATCTTTACAGGACTGAGTCAAGCTCGTACTGTCCCGTGTCATAAACCATTTTTATCGTACATATCCTTAAATTTATGAATTGTTTTCGTACACTCTATTTCATTCGGTAGTGCATTCCACTGATCAATTGCCCTATTTGGGAAACTAAATTTCCTTACGTCTTTAACGCCACTCTTTTTATGCACTTTTTTGCGTGTCCTCTTGCTGATGCATCCCCAAACGTTATGTAAAAATTTATGTGTATTTTCTCCTTCCCTGATACGCATTTATATAGCATAATCATGTCTCCTCTTTTCCTTCTCTCCTGTAATGTAGGTACATTCAGTTTTTCTAATCTTTCTTCGTAGCTTAGATTCCATAGGTTTGGTACCCATCTTCTAGCGGTCCTTTGAACATTTTCAATCTTCTATTTGTTTTTTGAGATGAGGACTCCAGACTACTGACGCATACTCCAGGGTTGGTCTGATGAATGATGTTATTGTCTTTCTTAGCATGCCTTCATTTATGTATGTGAATGCTATTCTCATATTTGCACCTTCTCACTGATGTGGTCAGCCGGAGATAGTCTGTTTTTTATGTTTATGCCTAGGTCCTTCTCTTTTTCTGATGTGTGTAGGGTTTTATTTCCTAACTTATAATCCCAATCAGGTCTTTTTCCACTTTTACCAAACTTGATTCCGTGACACTTGTTCACATTGAATTCCATATGCCATGTATTGCTCCATTCATGAAGTTTATTTAATTCTTCTTGTAGCTCTTTACAAGAGTTTGCATTAGCAATTTTCCTTTGTATTTTTGCATCATCAGCAAACATATAGATAGCTTTCATTGCCAATGTTGCTATCTATATCATTTATATACACTAAAAACATGATTGGTGCCAGTACTGAGCCGTGTGGAACTCTGCTAGTCATTTCCCTCCATGATGAGTAATTTCCCCTTAGTACTGTTCTCATTTCTCTTTTCTTGGGAAAATCTTGCAACTAACAATACAGTTTACCTCGGATTCCTCCTTGATGGTACAGTTCCCATAAAGATCTTTGGTGCAGAACTCTGTCAAATGCTTTCTTGAAATCTAAATAGATACTGTCCACGCATCCTTCTCTTTTCTGTAATGTTTCTGTTACTCTGTCATAGTAGCTCAGCAGATTAGTAACACATGATTTTCCCTTTCTGAAACCAAACTGTCTTTCTGTTATCACATTGTGTTCTTCTAGATGATTTACCCAGACATTTCTTATCAGCTTTTCTAATACTTTGCTTACAACAATGGTTAGTGATACAGGTCGGTAGTTGAGTGGATTTTGTCTATTCCCTTTCATGAATAAGGGAACAATCTTTGCTTTCTTCCAAATATCAGGTAGTTTACCTTCTCTCAAGGCTTTCTTGAAAATAAAGATAATGGTTTACTTAACTCATTTGCACATTCATGTAGCACCCAACATTAAATTTCATCAGGACCATTTGCTTTTCCTTTGTATAATTTACTTAACTCCTCCTGTATGTCTTTTTCTGATATTTGTATATCTGAACAACTCTCTCAATTTAATATTGCTAGAAATCAAAAGCTGTAATAAATCTAGCTAAATCAAACTTTCTTCAAAAGCAAGCATCAAAACTGCTTAACAACCCTAATAACAATAGAATATTCTGGTCAACTCTCAATTCTTTCAATAATAACTTTAACAAATCATCATCCATTCCCCCACTAAAATCTTCAGATGACAACATTATAAATGACCCACGTGCGAAAGCAGATATTTTTGCCAGTACATTTGCCAGAAAATCTACCATAGATGATGCCAGCCAGAACGTCCCAGTACTAGAACTTGACTCTCCCGAAACTGTTCCATTTAAAATACAGACAAGATAAGTCAAATGTATCCTAGATAATTTACCCACCAACAAAGCTGCAGGCCCAGATGGAATTCCGCCAATTGTTTTGAAAAAGTGTTCCCCTGAACTTAACTCTGTTCTATCTAAATTATTCAGACTATGCATACGTACTTCTTCTTTCCCAAATTCATGGAAAGAAGCCAATATCCACCCAATTCCAAAGAAAGGAAGTTCCTCTGATCCCTCTGATTACAGACCAATAGAAGTCACATCTTCTCTTGGTAAGGTATTTGAAACTTTAATTAATAAGCACATTGTTAAACATCTTGAATCCAACAACTTAGTTAGTGATAGACAATATGGTTTTTGCCACGAAAGATCCACCATTGACATACTCAGTCTCCTAACTCATACCATCCATCAATCAAATGACCTACATGGAGAAACTCATGCAGTAGCCCTTGATATTTCTAATGCTTTCGATAGAGTATGGCACCGTTCCCTGCTGTCCAAACTCCATTGTTATGAACTAACGTCCTTTGCTCCTCATATCTCAGTGACAGGAAAATAAAAGTAAAAATAGATGATGTATATTCCAATTTTCACTCAATTAACGCCGGCATGCAGCAGGAATAAGTTCTGGCCCCAACCCTGATCCTGGTTCATATTAATGATCTCTTATCTGTCACCCACAATCCCATCTAGTCATATGCAGATGACTCAACACTACATAAATCATTCACACTCAGACACCCAGTTACAAAGTCCAATATCTCTACCACTCAACTCAGTACAGCAATCTCCATAAATCAAGACCTATCTACTATCAGTGAATGGGGACAAAACAACCTTGTCTCATTTAATGCTAGTAAAACTAAATATATACAGTTTACTAATAGACAGATATTGCCAGATTCGTATATTACATTCAGTACTACTAATATTCCCATCTCCAAAAGTATTGAAATTCTTGGCGTCTCACTTAACAATGCTCAGCTGGACCTCTCATGTTAGATCACTTGGAAAAACCGCCTCAAAGGAACTTGGATTATTATACAGAGTCCGTAACTTCTTCACTGCCGAGCAGTTAGCTGTAATTCATAAGAGTCATGTGCACTCTCAGCTTGAATATTGCTCACCCTTGTGGAATGGATGTGGAGAGGTTGCAATAAAACAACTAGACAAAATTCAGAACAAGGCTGTTAGAATTATTAACAACCCTGCCATCATAAAGAAACTACCTCCCCTACAAATAAAAAGGAATGTTACCTCCCTTGCATTATTTTACAGATACTTTTATGGCAAACACTCAGATGAAGTTGTGTCCATGATGCCACCTCTCCATGCCTTCCTTCGTGCTACACGGGCATCTGGTAGCGCTCATGACTGGAATGTCACTCAGCCATATTGCACAACTTCTATCAGAATTCTTTCATTCCCTGTACTGCATCTCTTTGGAACTCACTTCCCCAAGTTGTTTCCCTTCAGTAATCTGATGTATGAGTTTTTTTTTTATTCATTTGTTTTTCCTTCCTCTGTTCTGTTATTACTAAAAAAAAAATGTGTGGGCATGCATCTTCCATATCGTCCCTCTCAAAATTATTTTCTTTAAAAACTGATTGGAAATTCTTATTTATTGCTTTATAAATATCCTTCTCTTGTGTATAGGTGATCCCCTCATCCTTAATGGATTGTATTTTATCTTGTACTTTGGTTTTGCTTCTGATGTAGCAGTAAAATAGCTTCAGTTGATACTTTTATTTATGATGTCCTTCTCAAACTGTTTTAGGGCTTCCCTCCTTATTCTTGTATAATCGTTTCTTGTCTGTTTATAGTTGTTGTATGCCCTTTCACAATTGTGTCTTCTGTACCTATTGCACAAAAAGTCCCTTTTTCCTTTTGATTTTTTGCATTTTGTATTAAACCATTTCTTTATTTACTTTTTTGCTTCTTTGTGAGGTGGGATGTACTTCTGTACTCCTGTTTCATAAATTTCACAGGATTTTCTTTATGTATCATTTAAATCTTGTCCTCTAAGCTCCTTTTCCCAATCTGTTTCTAAGAAGTACTTCTTTAGGTCATGGTAGTTTCCCTTTTTATAATTTAGGCTCTTTTTGTAACTTTTATTGCTGGTAACTATGTCATATGCAGTCCTGAAGTTGCAATTTAGTACTGTATGGTTGCTTTTGCCGAATGGAGGGTGATACATTAACTCGTCAAAATCGTTTTCTTGCCTGGTAAACATAAGATCTAACACTGAGGATACATTTGGTCCTCTTTTTCTGGTGCTTGCCCTTACACGTTCCGTTAGGAAAAACTCCTGCTCGAGATCCAGGAGCTTTTGGTCCCAACAGCTTTCTTGGCTTATTATATCTAGAGCATTCCAATTTATATTTGTATTAAAATCTACAGTTAGTATAATTCTTTCCGATTTCCCTTCCATTCTGTGTAGTAATGCTCTTAAACCCTGAATTGTACTCTCTACCAGAACCTCATATTCTCCTCTTTCCCGTGTGTTTGATCTGCGTGGCATGTATAAATTTGTTACAATTATTTTCCCTACAGATGTATAGATCTCTACTGCAATCAGTTGTAGTGGTAAGGGTATATCTACTTCTATTTCTTTGACTTTTAGATTTTTCTTTGTCAGTATTATAATTCCTCCTCCATTATTTAAGTTCCTATCTCTTCTTTATATTGTAGTCCTCTAAGTTTAGGATTCATTTCATATCTTTGTTGTTAGTTTTGTTTCAATTAGGCATATCATATGAGGTTCATTTTCTCTGATATAATCATTCAGCTCTAATGATTTAGATACCATTCCATCTCCATTAGAGTACATCAGCTTAACCATCTTGTTTACATACTTGTCATAACTTGGGTCTACTACCTTCCTCCTTTTTATTCCCACTTGTTTATGTGCCACTTTCGAACCTGCAATCCAATTACTTTGTAAAAAGATGTATTCTTCTCCTCCTCAGATCCTCCCTCGTTCTTTGTTTTTGCTTCCTTCCTCTTCTCTTTTAGTAATTCCAGTCCTTTTTGAGTTACGCATCTTTTTATCCATACGTTTTTGAATTCCTCTTTTTCCATGAGTTTCTTTGCATTTTATAGTATCTCCTCCACAGTGTTTACACTCTGGAAGGTTACCTTTAGGGGCCTTGATTTATTTTTCTCATATTTCCCTAACCTTTTGTGTTCTTCTATGTCTTTATTACAGATTTCCTCTGATACTTCCTACAATATGCCCATTACATTTGCCATCTCCTTTTTGTCTCTCGAGATCTTGTTTTTTTTATTTTTTCCTTTTCTATACCTGTGATTACTATTGATTTGTTGATATCTGCTGAATCTCTGACCAATTAAGGATAGTTTTGGATTATTCTTTTCACTTCCTTTTTAATGCTTTTTTCTTCAACCCTTGTTTCTAAGTCTTTCTTTACTTTCACTATTTCAGCATGAGTGGTTTCCACATCATTTTTGCAGATTTGAATCGCTTCATTTACCTGTGGTATCTTCTCAATATCACTGCTCTGATCTAGCAGACTGCTTACTTGCCTGATTGTCTCTGTATCATTTTTGAACTCCTCCATGATACTCTTGTGGTTGACTACTGTACTTTCCATTTCACTAATTATCCTTCTAAGTGAATCCACTTCTACTGTCAGCTCATCTGTTGTTGTGTCTTTCTTGTTGACTACCTTTCCTAATTTTTTTCTTTCCTCTGCATGTGCAGCTGTTTTTTAATTTCATCTCTTTCATTCTGAAAAGCCATCTCCAATCTGTTTACCCGTTCTACCAGCTTATTGTGCATCTCCATTTCAACCAGTTCCTGGTAGAAATCATCATCATGCTTTCTACCTTTATCTCTTTTCTTTTCCAAATTTGTTTTACTGAAGTAGGTGGACATCATGCGGTACTAAGAGCAAAGATTCTACTTACATTCCCTGGTGCAGAGTTGCAGACAAAACAACTGGTCAGCTGAATGTGCACATTCCTGCACTACTTTGTTTATTTTACTATTTAAACAAGTCTTCCTTAAAACTTTCTCTTTTTATATTAGGACATCATTTAGTTTAACTTGGTACAGAGCTTTACTCATGTCGTGGATTTCGGGTTTGAATTTCCCGCCCACGACAGCACATTTCTTGTAAATAAATTCTTGTAGTAAATAATTTGGGTAAGATATTATTTATCACTGGTGATAAATCTGGTCATGGAGAAAACAACATATTTAGTTATATATTCAGTAATGATAAGTTTCATTATATTTATCTCGTGCACGAAGCTGCTCGAAGCAGTTTAGTTCTCTCCCTGCTACAAGAGAGTTCAGTTCAGGATGTTGGTAGTATGTTTGCTGTGCAACTGGAGCATGTTTGGGATGTGTCTGAGGTGCGTGCAGTATACATCTCTGATGTATCTGTGGAGTATCTGAGTCTTGAAAGGGTATATCGAAAGACAGGACAACTTTTGAGATATCTTGAGGTGATCTACAAGGCTGGGTGGGTGCTGGTGTCAGACATGTTGTTTTTCTGTTTGGTTTTCCATTTTCCACTCAATTTACACCGGCATGCCACAAGGATCAATTTTGGCTCCAACCCTATTCCTAAATCATATTAATGATCTCATATTTGTTACCCATAATCCCATCCATTCATATGCAGATGACTCAACACTTCACAGTTCATTCATACTTAACATCCATTCACAAACTTTAATATCTCTAAATCTCTAACTCACAACTAGGTGCAGCCATCCTCATAAATTAAGACCCATCTAGGATCAGTGAATGCTAATAAAACCAATTATATACACTTTACTATTAGACAAATATTGCCAGATTACTTTATTACCGTCAGTGCTACTAATATTCCAGTCTCCAAAAGTATTGAAATTCTAGGTTTCACTTAACAGTGCCCTCAGCCGGATGTCTCATGTCAGATCACTTGCTAAAACTACCTCAAAAAGTTTGTAGCTTCCTCACTGACGAGCAGTTGGCTATAGCTTATGAGAGTCATGTGCACTCTCAGCTGGAATATTGCTCACCCTTGTGGAGTATGTGTAGAGGATGCACTAAAGCAAATAAACAATTTTCAGAACAAAGTTGTTAGAATTATTAAGAACTCTTCTATTATAAATTTATGAACTACAACCTCGACAAGTAAGGACTGTTGCTTACCTTGCATTATTTTACAGATGTTTTTATCGCAAATGCTCAGACGAAGTTGCATCCATTGTGCCACCTCTCCATTCCTTCCCTTGTGCTACACGGAAATCTGGTAGTGCTCATGACTGGAATGCCACACTGCCATATTGCAGATCTTCCGCCTATCAGAAATCTTTTATTACCCAAACTGCATCTCTTTGGAACTCGCTACCCCAGAGTTGTTTCCCTCTAAACTTTAACCTACAGCTGTTCAAGGCCAACTGTTACAGACTTTCTATGAATGGAGAACACCATTAATCTGGTGTATGGATTATTTTTTATACGTTAGTTTTTCCTTCCTCTGTTCTGTTATCTATAAAAAAAAAAAGTTATTATTTTCTACCATCTCCCCCATCCACCTATTACTAAAGGATATAAGCTTTTAAACACATTTATACTTATAACAGGGTACTAAATGACAAGCTTCAGGATGTGTATATTGTTGACAATATGTCGGCACTAAGTAGAATCAAACATTGCAAAATATCAGTAACACTGTGAATAAATTAACTTTAATATTAAAGTTCAAAAAGTCATTAAGTCGAATGTTCGTTACAGTGTAACTAATGATATAAAAGTGGGACTCTAAAGTATAATTAAGACTAATTCCTTGTTGTACCTTTTTTATTTTTCGTTAAAAACAAGGGCAAGGGACTGCACTGTTTTCCTATACACTTTGCTCCTCCTAGAAAAAACTTAGTAGAGGAAAATTGTCGTCGATTGTTTTAAGGGCAGCGAGGGAAGGGGAATTGCAAACTCTTCCTGTATGTGTCTAGTTCTTCCAGCAAAAAACAAGTCTGAATTATGACAAGGAAGCGATCGTAAGTATGTTTGAAAATCCCACCTAAGTATTACAAAATGGCTCAATCTTTCACTGAAAAGTTGCCGAGTAATATGGCGCATTTTTTTTTCTATTCTTGCTACTTTCAGACGATATTATTGAAGCTGAAAAAGATCTCTAACGGAAGGGGTTAATAAAACAGATATATATTTAATTCCATCACGTCGAAACTCCTTCACCAGTTGAATAAAGAAGTATCGAGATAGTAAAAAAAAATAAAAAAAAAATGGCGAAACTCATATCTTGTATAGGGCAGGTTTAACTCCCTCATTATTCTTGGTACCTTCGGAATCGAACACAATTATTAAATAGTAACTTGGTGCAGCAACAACTCGGTCACATGGCCCCGGAAATATATATAAAATCCTTAATAATAGAACAAAGTTGTTATCTGCTTCCATGATTAAATGAAAGAACGATTTTTCTTATTGAATATACATATCAATTGATTTTAAAAAGTCGAGGACGCTTGCTTCCTTCAGAAATTTTGTAAAAGTAAGCTGAATCGACAGAGGTTTCTCCAAGCACGGAAGACAGACAGTAAGCAACATCTGCCCTGCTACTTCAGGACGATCTGACTCAGCTTGGGAGAGACTTGAAATTGGAGAGGTTAGAAAATAGGCTTCCCTAAATCCTGCAGTATGGGAGGGCCGTCCTTAGCTGAATACCATCTCCTGGTGGAATTGAAAATAAAACAAAAAGTACTTCATGTATTTCAAGGGATTAACAACTTGAAAAATTGTCTCTATGCAATGAAATTATGTTCAGCAGCAGGGTACGCTTGTGGCAATGACATCTGTTGTGCTTCCATGTTCTGCATAATGTAAACAACCAGTGTGGATACAATGTTTGCATCTGAACAACTCACGATATAAAGAACTTCGGAAACGCTGACATTTTTCCTTGGTACTTTCATGCATCCCAGATTCGTGCTCCACCGTGCCCTAAGGACTGTCCCTCCATCCCGAGAATCCATCACTCCTCATAAATACCGAATCATCTAAGCAGTGCGGGTATGATGAAGAGTACGTCGGATTGTGACCTCCAGACATATCATCTGCATAAGTGCCGTCCCAGTAATGTCTCCTTAGGTCTTGGTAAGTTAACTCGGCATCCGAGTGTATAAAACTGTCCCTGTCCCGATTGTAACGAAGCTTGTTCTTCGATTTGCTTGAAGCGTCACTGCCTTTCTTTCTTGATCTTCCACTTCTGGATTTCGTATTAACATTTCCTTCCCGCTTCCATCGCCTGATCCACCTGCACACTGTGGTGACGCTCGTACCACAGTCTTGAGCAATAGCACGGGCTGACAGTCCACTACGCCACATCCACACAAACCTCGCCCTTTCTGACAACGTTGTGGGTCTATAACTGTGCAGCTCTTCCATCATAGATGCTTCTGTGTAAAAGCCAAACATAAACTATTAATTACTGAGGGGAAAAGTATGAGAATAACTGAAGTGATGCATTGCCTGTTCCTCTTAACATGTGAATACGATGCGTCCCAAACTGGCTAAATAAATCCTTTGGCATTTCATGAAAAACAATAAAAGAAATGCTTTTATCGCCTTCGCACTGAGGTGGTTAAGATGTTATTTAGGTTATTATTCGGTGCCATATGGAGAAAATGAAGTGAATATATACACACAGTATATTGGGATGATCCCCAAAATTCATTATGAAAATTTCAAAAATGCTTTGAATTATTTTAGTTGCACTCACTTAATTAGATATACAGTTTTGAATTAGTTAGATTTAATATATTTAATTAGACACATCAGCCGGCTCATGGAACTACGTTCTAGAACATTCTGTCATGGCTTGAACTAGACAGCCACACCCGCAATGTATATAAATGACCAGCCACAAGCCGTTCATCAGTTACCTGATATTCTTACTGTTGATTAAATCATTTCAAATTGAGTATATCAAAATACCGTCTACAACGAACCTCAGCTAAACAAGATTGGACTCTTAGATTGTCAAGCAGTTGAGTAGTGTTACGTCAAGTAGGAACTAAACAATATCGTGTTTGATTTCTTTCTAGGCTTTCGGTTTTGGACGTCTCTAGTTCTCTCATGGCATGTGTGACCCGAAAACAGGATCATGCATGGCTGACTGACTTTCCAGCTGACGTGATACACGAAAGTCGTCTTTCATCTTGGGTAGTAGTTCTGCGGTTGTATTTCAAGTTACACCAATGCAAAAAGTTGGAAGTAAAAAGTGCAGCAACTCAGTTGTTTGCGAATCAATATGCATCTGGGAGAAGGAGCGAATCCCAACTACAGAAGAGCGGAATGGTATTTCAAAGTTGGAAAAGAAGGTGAAGCAGTACTCGACGATCTACACCACAGATAAACAGAGAAGATGAGTTTTAAGTGAGACTCAATGATTTATTTGGTATTGCCCACATCGAGGCTTTTCAGCTAATTAAAGTTCCAGAGGATCGCAAATTCTACATGTGCATCAAGAGTAAAGGAATCAGGGCTCCATAGTTAGTATGGACAAAATCCTGGCATAAAAAGAGGAGCAGGCTCTGCAACATAACCAGTCTATGACAAAGAGAGTGCAGCATTTAAAAAAGGAACGAGCAGTGAGACTGTCGTGTTGACATACCAAACGGCAGTGACAGCTGCAGTGATTAAACCAATGATAGTGAGAGTGGTAGCACTCCTACCACTGCAAAGAGGTTGTGCCATGCAAGAAACATTGTTACATCAGAGCTGACTGCAGTACTTGACTGCACACTAAGATCAATTACCGATTGGCAGTTCATGTACTATCCGTAGTAGCTTCTGCCTTGGGTCATGAATGCTCAGAGTTGGCACTTAATTGGTCGTCAATCAGAAGATTTAGGTGAACCCAGCAGAAGGCGATCATGGAATGATCCTGGAATCTTTTGCATGCGACAGGAGCCTATCATCCAATGAGATGGGATAATCCTTCCAGATGATGGTAAGGAGAAGGTTGCTGTGTTCCAGTCACTGTCACTATCACTGACACAAGAGGAACTGAAAAGCTTCTTGGTGTACCGAAGATTTCTACAAGGACTGGACAAGCTTCTGCTGTGATGCAATGTGTTAAGGACTAAGAGTTATCAGAGAAGGTGGTCGGTATGAGCTTTGATAAAAGGTCAAGTACACTAACACTGGATCATCATTAGGTGCATGCACTCCTCTGCAGCAACAACTGTCATGCTCACAATTTCATTTTGTATGTCATCATAACATCTTGGAATTGGTTCCAGGAGCAGTTTTCACATGTTTTGGCCCGTCATCTGGTGCAGATAAACCCACATTCAAGCATTTCCAATCAAGATGGAAAACCATCGATCAAGAGAACTTCGATCCATTAATGCCTATTGACCTGGATCCTGCGGTGGCCAGTACGTTTTGCTGTTGCAAAAAAGAAGTTGTGTCATTTTGCATCAAGGAACTCGAAATTGTTCAACGTAGAGATGATTACTGTGAGCTTCCTGAGTTAGTCACCATTCTCTTTGGCGAGCTTCCACCAAGGGCGTCTTTCAATTTCTGGCCAGGTGCCCTTCACCGTGCAAGGTGGATGGCTTGCATGATCTACAGAAACAAGATGTATTGGTTCCAAGCTCAGTTTCAAATGGCTGCTGCTGAGCTCATTGGCCTGAGACAATACACTCATAGAAGTATTGTATATCAAACCCTGGTTCGATGCTCCATCAGCTACTGCTGCTCCACCTGGAGGTCTAGCATTCTTGAAAGGACTGATCTCCCCTCCTGATTCCAGCATTGCCTCGGTCGCTAGCAAAAACTCACCAATCACCTGTGGTACCTGAGTGAAGAGGTAGCCAGACTCACTGTATTCAATGGGACAATTCCCCTCGATTTTAAGTGCAAGATGATGGTCGCGCATAAGGAAGAACACAACGAGAATCTTCTACCGAGAGCTCAAGTTGACCTAGCAGCAAAGGAAGTCATCGCAGATAAGACTGCAGCGAATTTCAACACATATGCCTCAAAGCGGATTTTTTTGGAATTCGGCATCAATATGGACTTCCTAGACAGACACCCAGCTGAATGGGAGGACGGCCTCTCCTTCCAGTCAGCACGGCAGGTACAGGGCTCGATTACCGTTGTAAGTGACTTTGCCGAGCTTGGAGTACCTCTTATACAGGACTATAATCTAGTCACTAAAAAAAGACGAACAGCAACAACTATCTACTGCAAGTTCCTAAGTGGCATTGCCACTATTTCCCTGGCACGATCAAAGCAGGAACTCCACCTAGCTCCTACCGGAATTAATTATTGCTTGTGAAATGCACTGGTTTGTCATTCCTCGGTGATGTTTTGTTTTTACTTGTCTAGTTGTCAATAAACCAGAAATATATGAATGAAGTGTTTTCGCTCCTCATTTATCCAACTGAAATCAGTAAAATTTTCTACAGTTTTCGTTTCAGTACCAAAAACTGCAATATTGCCATCCTCCAGCTCGGACACCAATAACCTATAATATTCAAAGCACGTGTGACAGTAGTTAATGTAGTCATTGAAGGGAAATATTTGGCACCAAGCATTTTATCTGTATGAACTATATTTTAAGGAAGTGCCTGTAGATAACTTCTATTTGGTTTTAGTGTACGATGGAGGACCAGCCATATATATATATATATATATATATATATATATATATATATATATATATATATATATATATATATATATAATCTATCTATCTATCTATCTCTATCTATCTATCTATATATATATATATATATATATATATATATATATATATATATATATACCCTGAAGATTGGGTCTATGAATGTGCGTGGATGTAGTACGATTGAGGCTAAAAGGGAGGAGACTGGGAGAATGTTTCTGAGAAGAAAGTTGGATGTGTTAGCTTTGAGTGAAACGAAGATGAAAGGGAAGGGTGAGTCTATATTTGGAAGTGTGACTGGAAGATTGTCTAGTGTTGATAGACGAAGGGCAAGAGAAGGTGTGGCCTTGTTAGTGAGTCCGGAAGTACAGCAGTGTGTGACTGAATGGAAGGAGGTCTCATCAAGACTGATGTGGGTGAAAGTGAAATTTGAACGGGAGCTGTGGGTGTTTGTGAGTGCATATGGGCCTGGTAGTGAAAGGGATGAAGAAGAGAGGGAGTCTTTCTGGAATGATGTTGATGAGTGTCTGCAGAGCTTTGGAGCGAATGTGAATTTGATAATGATGGGAGATCTGAAAGCTAGAGTGGGAAATGTAGCAGTTGAAAGCGTAGTTGGTATGCATGGTGTGCCTGGAAGAAATGAAAATGGGGAACGAATGATAGGGATGTGTGTTGAGCGAGAGATGGTGATTGGAAATACGCTGTTTGAGAAGAAAGATATTTATAAGTATACATGGGTGAGACAGGAGGGTGGAAGGGTTGTTGATAGAGCTTTGATGGACTATGTGGTTGTGTCTAGGAATGTAATAGGAAGATTGTTGGATGTGAGAGTTCTGAGAGAGGAGGGTGGAGGTATGTCTGACCACTACCTGGTGGAGGGAAAGTTAAGAGTAGGTAAGAGATGGGTGAGAGCTAGGAGGGTTAGGTGTGGCAGGGAGGTTTTGAGTGTGAGTGAGTTGGATAAAAGAGGGAAATTATAGAGTATCAGGAGAAATTGAAAGATGAGTGGAACGCAGTGAAAGATCAGGAAAATGGCAGTGTGAAGGTGGAATCGTAGTTGTTTAAGAATGCTGTGGTGGGGCATGCAGAAGAGGTGTGTGGTGTGAGACGTGTGGGTGGTGGTGTAAGAAAAGGAAGTGAACGGTGGTGCGAGGAAGTAAGTATGGCTGTGGCTGAGAAGAGACGTGCATATGAAGTGTGGCAGCAGAGGAAGGATGAGGTGTCATATGAGAGGTATAAGGAAAGGAAGAATAGGACGAGAAGAGCTGTGCGTGATGCTAAAGTGGCAGCAGATGAGAGGTGGGATAGGCGGCTGACTGAGAATTTTCAACAGAATAAGAAAATGTTTTGGAAGGAGGTGAAAAGGGTGCGAAAGGGAGAGTCGGGGAAGGAAGAGCGAATAAAAGCAGAAGGATGGAATGATGTTAATTGAGATGGATGCAGTAAGGATGAGATGGGCAGAGTATTTTGAAAGATTGTTAAATGTAGAGGAGGAAAGGTGGCTGAGATTGTGGCAGATGAAAGGGTGCAAGGAATAAATGTGTTGGGAGAGTTGAATGATTCTTTGATCACGGAGGTAGTGGAGAAGGCAGTAAAGGAGATGAAAACTGGGAAAGCTGTCGGTATGGATGGGTGTGCTGTTGAATGCCTGAAGGGTCGTAGAGTGACTATTGTTGACTGGTTAGTAAGATTGTTGAATGTGTGCTTTGTGAAAGGTATGGTGCCAATTGATTGGGCAAGTGCTTGTGTGATCCCGTTGTATAAAGGAAAGGGTGATAAGTATGAATGTACTAGCTTTAGGAGTATAAGTCTTTTGAGTGTTGTAGATAAGGTGTATGGTAGAGTGTTAATTATGAGAGTTAGAGAGGGTACAGAGGGAGTAATTGGTGATGAGCAGTGTGGGTTTAGGAGAGGGAAGTGATGCGTGGATTAGGTGTTTGTTGTGAGACAAGTGTGTGAAAAGTATTTAGTGAAAGGCAAGGATGTGTCTTGGGCATTCATGGATTTAGAGAAAGCATATGACAGAATTGATAGGGAGGCTTTGTGGACTGTTTTAAGATTGTATGGACTTGATGGTAGGTTACTAAAAGGGTGAAAAGTTTTTATCTAAATAGTAGAGCATGTGTAAGAGTGGGAAATGCTGTGAGTGATTAGTTTCCCGTGAGAGTGGGGCTGCGACAAAGATGTGTGATGTCGCCTTGGTTGTTTAATATTTATATGGATGGTGTTGTAAGAGAGGTGAATGCAAGTGTTTTAGGTGGAGGTCTGAGTCTGGCGAATGTCGATGGTGGAGAGTGGAATCTTAAGCAGCTGCTGTTTGCAGATGATACTGCACTGGTGGCTGATTCAGAGGAGAGACTGAGACAGTTGGTAGAGGAGTTTGGAAGGGTGTGTGAAAGGAGGAAATTGAAAGTAAATGAGAATAAGAGTAAAGTGATGAAGTGTACGAGATTGGTACATGGTAGGGGGATCACTATAGTTTTGAATGGTGAGTTGCTTGAGGAGGTGGAGTGTTTTAAATATTTAGGGTCGCATGTTGCTATGGATGGAAGAATAGATGCAGAAGTGAATTTAGAATAAATGAAGTGGGAAGGGTGCTGGGAGGAATGAAAAAAGTGTTTAGATGTCGTTCGCTTAGAATGGATGTAAAGAGAAGGCTGTATGAGTGTGTTGTGGTACCGACTGCGTTATATGAGGCTGAAGCATGGAATATGGGTGAAGCAGAGAGGAAAAGTTTGAATATAATGGAGATGAGGTGTCTGAGGAGTATGTGTGGAGTGACGTGTATGGATCAAATGCGAAATGATGAAGTGCGAAGGAGAACTGGACTTGTTCGGGAGATGGCTGGTAGAGTTGAGCAGAGGGTGTTGCTATGGTTTGGGCATATGGAGAGAATGGATAATGAGCGATTGGTGAAAAAGATAACTAGATCTGATGCGATAGGTGTAAGGCTGAGAGGGAGACCACGAATGGGATGGATGGACAGTGTGAAGAGAGCACTGGATGTGAGAGGGATGTCTGTTGAGCAAGGAAGAGTGGCTGTGTGTGACAAAAAATAAATAGAGAGAAATTGTGAATGAATAAATGACGACACAGCCCTGAGGGGATATTCTCCCGCATTTGGTCTGATTGATTAGCTAGTATATATACATATATATATATATATATATATATATACCTAGGCTGCTTCCCCCAAGGAAAGGGAGGTAGCCGAGACAGGACGACACACTCTCAATTTACTCATCCACTCAAACACATTCAATCACATCTTAGCCCCAAAGGGAAGAAGGGACAGATCCTCACTGCACCACACCGCACGAGGGTCAACTGCGCAGTGCAATCAGTGACATCCGCAGCAGGGCCCGACAGCAGAGCTGGTTTACCCCTACCACTTCATAATAGACCCATCCCGTTACCCACACCTGACCTGATTAGCTGATCAGACCAAATGCGGGAGAATAACCATCACAACACCCTCTACTGAACTCGATCAGCCATTTCCCGAACAACTCCAGTTCTCCTTCGCGCTTCATCGTTTCTCACTCGATCCATACGCGTCACTTCACACATACTCCTCAGACACCTCATCTCCATCACATACAAACTTTTCCTCTCTACTACACCCATATTCCATGTTTCAGCCCCATTTAACGCAGTCAGTACCACAACACCCTCATACAGCATTCTCTTTACATCCATTCTAAGCGAACGACATCTAAACACTTTTTTCATTACTCCCAGCACCTTTCCTGCTTCATTCATTCTAAACTTCTCTTCTGCATCTACTCTTCCATCCACAGTAATATGTTACCCCAAATACTTAAAACACTCTACCTCCTCAAGCAACTCACTTTTCAAAACTATATTCATCCTTCTACCATCCACTGACCTCGTACATCACTTTACCCTTATTCTCAGTTACTTTCAATTTCCTCCTTTCACACATCCTTCCAAACTCCTCTACCAACTGTTTCAGTTTCTCCTCTGAATCAGCCACCAGTGCAGTATCATCTGCAAACAACAGCTGCTTCAGATTCCACCCTCTGCCATCAACATTCACCAGACTCAGACCTCTACCAAAATCTCTTACATTCATATCCCTTACAACACCATCCATATAAATATTAAACAACCAAGGTGACATTACACATCACTGCCGCAGCCACACTCTCACGGGAAACCAATCAGTCACAGTATTTCCCAATCTTACACACGCTATACTATTTACATAAAAACTTTTCACCCCTCTTAGTAACCTATCATCAAGTCCATACAATCTTAAAACAGTCCACAAAGCCTCCCTGTCAGTTCTATCATACGCTTTCTCTAAATCCATGAATGCCCAAAACACATCCTTGCCTTTCGCTAAATACTTTTCACACACTCGTCTCACAGCAAACACCTGATTATATATATATATATATATATATATATATATATATATATATATATATATATATATATATGCACTGGTAGGTGAGGGCGCTCACCATCCACTCACCAGATGTATTGGTGTTTCGGGTGTCTCCCCGTTCCTCTCCTCCATCCTTCTTTCCTTCCATCCTCTTCTGTCTTTCTTTCCTTCATTCTTTCCTCGTCCTTCTGCCTACGGGTGATTTTACACTCCCTCTTTTGTCTTTCTTTCCTTCAGTCATTCCTCTTCCTTCTGCCAGTGGGTGACTCTACACTGAGTGACAAGCCAAATGGCTTCCTGTACACCAGGAAACCTTTTACTACGCTGGGTGGTAACAATATAACCAAATTTTGGCGCCTGGTGATTTATTGGGTAATTATTGCGCTCCAGTCGGATTGAGCCGATGAAGGTTTATATCCAAGGGGTGATTGGGGTTTATTGCTTATGTAATGACACTCAGGGATGAGTGAGGCTGGTCACTCTCATCTTAAATGTCAGGACCAACTGCTTAGCCCCGGGCTCCTACGCTCCTAATAGGGCAACGTAGGGTTGGATGATGGATGGGTGGATATATATATATATATATATATATATATATATATATATATATATATATATATATATATATATGTATATGGAGCCTCTGTGCTACAGTAGTAGAGTGTGCGTTTTGCACACTGATGGACGCGGGTTTGCCTCCCGCCACAGTTGTACAAACTATGGGAAGCGTTCACCTAGCCACTTACTACTTTGACGGATATAAGGGGTGCTGTGGTTGAACCAGTGTCGCATACTAATATGCTTGCACCCACTCAGCTTAAGGTGGGCCGATTACACCTGGTTCACAGACTAGATACACATCGAAAGCCACCCCAACACTTCAGTTACAATTACAAGCACTTCTTATCCTACGTACAGTCTCTACCAGACACCCTGAGCCACTAGGTAGAGATAATTGGCTGTATTGTCCAAGCTTTGGTAGGGGTAGGCCTGTCCTGCAGTTGACAATCAAACGGATGATATATATATATATATATATATATATATATATATATATATATATATATATATATATATATATATATATATATATATATATATATATATATATATATATATATATATATATATATATATATATATATATATTTATATATATATATATTATATATATACATATATATATATATCTATATATATTATATATATATATATTATATATATATATACATATATATCTATCTATCTATCTATATATATATATATATATATATATATATATATATATATATAGCACCAGTCGAGCAGGGCAGTACTCGACTGGATGGAAAACTGATGACACGGAGAGCTGGAGCTCCTGTTTCATCAGCCCTCGGGACTAGATCCCGACCATTCCCCTTTGGTGAACTTTTTCAGTGCCTCAGTAACAGAGAGAGTACACCAGCATGCTCTTCAATGCAAGTTTCTCTATCAACACCAAACCAGATGCACAGTACACACTACACGTCCTTTTCCAAAAAAAAGAAAAAAAAAAATCATGGCAGCACAACACGTGGCCTCGGAGTCCCCGGGGGGGGGGACCATAAATGCCCCCACCTTCCGCCCCTCTCCTGGTGACGACTCGAGCTGCATGGAAGATCTGTCTGACTCTCTTCTTCATTTCTTCAACATTCGTGGCGTATCCTCTAACTTTCTCTCTCTTGAGCACCACCTCTCCTTCTCTAAACCTCATCTCTTTATCTAACTGAGACTTAGCTGTCTGAGGCAACTGACAGCAGACCCTTTTCTGTATCCTCCTAATTTCTCTATACTCATTTCAAAGCCAAAAGTGGCTGTTGTGTATATATACGCAACGACTTATCTTGCTCTTATGTTCCTGAACTCGATTCTTCTGAATTCTCTACATTCTGGCTTCGGCTTTCTTGTCATTCTCTGACTAAATATATCTGCACTGTCTACTTATCTCCAAATTCTACTGACTATCAAAAATTCTTTGACTACCTTACTTCTACGATGGAACACATTCTATCCATTTCTCCTTTCTCTGAAATCTCCATTCTAGAAGATTTCAATGTTCACCAACATCTTTGGCTCTCCTCTCCTTTCATTGATCTACCTGGTGAACAAGCCTACACCTTTTCTATCCTTAATGACCCAGAGCAGCTTGTACAGCTATTAGGACTCCATATTATAATTACAAATCATAATAGATAAATAGATAAATAGATAGATAGACAGCTCTATGCGAGCCTGGGAATGGGAAATGATCTTGCAAGTTACACTGAGGAAAAGCTGACGACAGGTTACGAAGTAGCCAGGAAGGAGAGGATGCAGTTAGTTGTCAGCAATTCACCAGGTGACAAAGCCTTGTTGACCATATACACACATACACACATACTCACACACAGGCTTCTACAACTTTCCAATCACAAGGAACACACGTGATACGTCTCCTGTTTCACCAGAATTTAGGAAAGAGAGCTGAGAAGGAAGCTAGCCATAGAACAGACAGGTCGCAGGGAGAAGGGCTTAGCAACTTGAGAGAGAGACAGAGAGAGCGAGACAGAGAGATAGCTAGCGGGACTCTACTTTATACTTCGTTCTGTGTGAGAGACATGTTAATATTTCCAAGACAAATAAAAATAGTCCCATACTATTCTTTACCTCTCCTGTCATTGCACGACAAATGGGAAAGAAGATTATCTACTTACAAAGCTACTCAAGTATAACAACCGCTCGTCCACAAGTCTAATATATATATATAACTCCACTACAAGTAACATACAAAGTCATTTTACGACATTTGGTAGCAGCGAACGTATACGAACCTCGTCTACGAATCAACAGTGAATTCCTACAAAATATCAAGATTGAAAACAAAAAAAATACCTCTCACAACCAACAAATCAACCAGCTCCTGACAGTATTCTCTCCAACCAGCCCCCTCCGTCTCCACGATCATCACGCTGATGTAGAAGTGATCACACAACGTCTTGCCAGTAGTTTAACAAAGTACTGATACAAACAATCTTGAAATTTCTACGACGAACCAACGAACTACAACCATCAACAATCAACTACAAGTAACAACTCTACGAGTCGTCTGTATAAGCTTCTACATGCACCTACAAGTAGCGGCAGTCTTCATCCTACAGCGAGTAAATCACAAAAAAAAAGGACCACGAATACCTCGAGGAAGAAAAACGGAACAAACAAACGAAGAGTGAGACACGACTCATAACTCATCTTACTCACTCATCTTCACTCAAGTTACTCATCGCTACTCATTCACTCACCACAGCTACCAGTGTGGGAAGTCGACGTCATCATGCGTGCTTGCTGAAAAGACGCCACTTCAGTCAACTCACCACCTGCACCATCACTAACACCATTCCCACCACGGTAAAAATTAGTGAGTTACATAGTTACTTCATTTATACAATACACAGTGATAGACAATAAGCTTCTGCACAAACATATAAAACGTGCTGTATAGTTACAGCTTAAATACATATACCTATTTCAATTATCTTCATAATTCAATCATTAAATACTTGCATCAACAATATATATTCTACACTGTATATATTCATTCATTTATTATAACATTTATTTACTACCAACGAGTGTTACCATTTATACCTACATAAAATACGTGTTTCATACATACAGCTATACATTATTATATCTACAAAGTGATAAAGAAAATATACCATCACAGTTACTCAGTGAGGGATTAAAAGAACTGTATTAAACATTTATTAATTAAAGCTACCTAGTGGAAACATATAAATTAAGTTACAAGGTAAACTAGAGAGAGAAAAAAAAATGGCCAACATAAATGACGTTAGCAAGAGTGAACATCTTCAACACAATCGTGAAGACAATGATTTCCACACAATGCTGACACACATATTACCCACGATAGGTACAAGTGAACAACAAGTCAGTGTATATAGTTAATACTGTATATAGTGTATATATTTTTTATATAAAATAACAAAATATGGGACTATATAATATCATTTTCAGTAATGCCTGTGCAATATAAACTAAACTTTAAAAAAGTATCCCAAGGAAAATAGCCAGTAATTATGCAACCATGAACAACATAGAAAAAGCGTACACAAGCGAAGAAAAACAAACTATAGAAAATCAATACATACAAAAAAAAAAAAAAAAAAAAAGTAAGAAAGAAAAAAGAGAAATAGAGTAAGATCACATAACAAACAAATGAAAATAAGTGTAAGTGTTACTACATATGCCAAAATACCTCATAAACTACAAACAAAAAAGCAAATTGTTGTCTCCACAAGCAAGTGGTATGGCACATCATCACATAAACTCCTTCTATAAGTGAAACAAAAAGCAGATTGTTGTCTCCACAATCCAGTGGCATGTCACATCATCACTATCATCGACCGCAGCATGACCGGATTCATATGTCAGGACTGCAATTATTACAATTATGTAACGACAAACGATTGCATTATGTTACACTTATTACAATTATGTAACTACAAACGATATGTAACAATTATGTAACTCCATATTATAATTATGTAACGACAAACGATTGGATTATGTTACCCTTGCTACAATTATGTAACTACAAACGATATCTAACAATTATGTAACGACAAACGATTGCATTATGTTACACTTGCTACAATTATGTAACTACAAACAACATGTACCAATTTATGTAACAGTTGCATTAACAAGATGTAACTTTTATGTAACTTTAACTACAATTATGTAACTACAAACAATATGTACCATTTATGTAACAGTTGCATTAACAAGATGTAACTTTTATGTAACTTTAACTACAATTATAAGGCCAAGACACTTATGTAACAGTTGCATTAACAAAATGTAACTACAATTATAAGGCCAACACAATTATGCATTACCACAATATTTTGTAACAAATCATAAAATGTTACAATTATGTATTACCATTGCACAATTATATGCGTATGTCTGTTATACATACACATCTCACAAAATGTATACAACTTGTTTAAAATGTAATATTACTGGATAATTGCTATTTACTATGAATATTATATGTATACAATATTCATACAATTATGTTACTTTTACAATATTATGTATTTCACTTAATTAGCTTATAAGTTCATTATAATGTGTGTATAATATGTATTATGTTATGACTATTAACAGTCGATGGTACGCCATTTTCGCGTGACCGAGCATATATTAGGACTCCATATTATAATTACAAATCATAATAGATAGATAGATAAATAGATAGATAGACAGCTCTATGCGAGCCTGGGAATGGGAAATGATCTTGCAAGTAACACTGAGGAAAAGCTGATGACAGATTACGAAGTAGCCAGTAAGGAGATGATGCAGTTAGTTGTCAGCAATTCTCCAGGTGACAAAGCCTTGTTGACCATATACACACATACTCACACACAGGCTTCTAGAACTTTCCAATCACAAGGAACACACGTGATACGTCTCCTGTTTCACCAGAATTTAGGAAAGAGAGCTGAGAAGGAAGCTAGCCATAGAACAGACAGGTCGCAGGGAGAAGGGCTTAGCAACTTGAGAGAGAGACAGAGAGAGCGAGACAGAGAGATAGCTAGCGGGACTCTACTTTATACTTCGCTCTGTGTGAGAGACTTGTTAATATTTCCAAGACAAATAAAAATAGTCCCATACTATTCTTTACCTCTCCTGTCATTGCACGACAAATGGGAAAGAAGATTATCTACTTACAAAGCTACTCAAGTATAACAACCGCTCGTCCACAAGTCTAATATATATATAACTCCACTACAAGTAACATACAAAGTCATTTTATGACACAGCACCCTACCCGTACCCCTGACCGCCTTGGAGTGAGCTCCAACATACTTGACCTCTTCCTTACAAATAATCCTTCTGCTTACACTGTTAATCTTTTCTTTCCGTTGGGCTCTTCCAATCACATCCCTATCACCTCAACCTGTCTTATCGCTCCGGTACAGCCTGTGGACCCTCCAAAGAAAAGTCGTCTGTGGCACTCTAGAGCTGCAGATTGGGAGGCCCTCAGGCAGTACTTCTTTGATTTTCCCTGGAATGATTTTTGCTTCAGTGGCCGGGAGCCATCTGAGTGTGCCTTGCGCATTACAGAGGTTGGTCTCTCGGGCATGAAAACATACATTCCTTTCTCATATCCTTTGACTAATGCAAGAAGGCCTTGGTTTAATCACGCTTGTTCTAATGCTGTCCACAACAATGACAGGGCCTATAAAGGTACCGGAGCCAACCCACCCCTGAATCACATCTTTCACATATTTCTGCCCGGAATCATGCTAAGTCTGTTCTTCGCTCTGTTAAAAATAATATCATCCGTACTAAATGCTCTCAACTCTCCAACTCGAATTCTTCCCACTCCTTCTGTCATCTTGCCAAAAACCTTACTAACAACTTTACCTCTTCATCCTTACCTCCTCTTTTCTATTCTGATGGCTCTGTAGTTATTTCTTCTACTGATAAAGCAGATCTCTTTGCTCAGACATTCTCCTCCATTTCCACCTTAGACGATTCTGGTGCTGTTCCTCCATCACTTCCTCCCTCTGACTTCCTCATGGCTGACATTAAAATTTCCTCAGCTGATGTATTTTCTGCCACCACAGGCCTCAATACCAATAAGGTACATGGGCCTCATGGAATCCCTCCTGTTGTTCTCAAGAACTGTACTTCTGTACTTACACCCTGCCTAGGTAAACACTTTTGCCTTTGTCTGTCAACTTATAACTTTCCTTCTTGCTGGAAGTTTGCTCTCATTCAGCCAGTCCCAAAGAAGGGTGACCATTCCCAACCCTCTAACTATCGTCCAATTGCTTTAACATCCTGTATCTCAAAAGTTTTTGAGTCAATACTTAATAGAAAAATTTTAAGGCATCTTTCCTATCACAACCTTGTTTCTGATAGTCAGTATGGGTTCCATCAGGGACGCTCCAGTGGCGATCTTCTCACCTACCTTTCAGATTCCTGGCCATCCTCCTTTCGGGACTTTGGCGAAAGCTTTGCCATTGCACTTGACATCTCAAAGGCTTTCTATCGAATCTGGCATAAATCTTTAATTTCCAAACTGCCCTCTTATGGTTTCTATCCCTCTATCTCTGCCTTCATCTCTAGCTTCCTTTCTGGTCTTTCTATAGCTGCTGTTGTAGATGGCCATCGTTCTTCTCCTAGATCTATTAACGGTGGTGTTCCTCAGGGCCCTGTCCTATCACCAACTCTCTACCTTTTATTCATCAATGACCTTCTAAGCTGTACATCTAATCCTATCCACTTATACACTGATGACTTCACCTTTTACCTTTCCATTCGGTTCCCGCAACGTTCATCTCAGCACTTACTTCAGTAAACAAGGGATGAGGCTATGGCACACCTAATGTCTGACTTGGTTCGTATCTCAGACTGGGGTAAATTAATCCGGTTGTTTTTAATGCATCAAAGACTCAGCTCTCACACCCATCAACCCGACAAAATCTTCCACAGGTATACCCTCAAATGTTTAATCCTGCATCATCCTTGAACATGCTTGGGGTTTCATTTACTCGGAACTTATCTTGGAAAGATAATATTACATCTCTTATAAAATCTGCTTCCAAGAGATTAGCTGTGCTAAGCCGACTCTGTTCCTTCTTTACCCCTGCACAATTGTTGACTCTATACAGGAGTTTTATCCACCCCTGTGTGGAGTATAACTCTCATGTGTAGGGAGGCTCCCCACATACAGCTCTTCTCAGTAGGATGGAGTCAAAGGCTTTTCGTCTCATTAACTCTCCTCCTCTTACTGACTCCCTTCAACCTCTGTCTCTTCTCCGCACTGTTGCATCTTTATCTCTTTTCTATCGTTACTACAATGGTCACTGCTCCTCTGAACTGTCTTCGTGCGTTGCTCCACCTCTACGACGGGTGTGCTGCAACCAGCTAGCAGCAAACTCTCATCCCTTTTCTGTCCAACTCTCTAATGCAAGAATTAACCGTTACTCCCAGTCCTTCATTTATGCTCTAGGTAAACTCTGGAACTGTTTCCCTCTGTCTGTATTTCGTGCATCCTATGATCTCCAGTCTTTCAAACGCAGTGTGTCCAGGCATCTCGAAATAATCTGATCTTGAATTTGGCTCTCTCTTGTATTTTGTTTTTCTCTTGGAAATAACAACAATTGCGGGCTCATGGCCTTTGGTTCCTTCTTCCTCGCATAAAATATATACATACATACATATATATAGATAGATAGATAGATAGATATAGATATATATTACTCATATAATGAAGCGTTACTCATAGGTACCTTTTTTTTTTCTTTTTTTTTTACTGCCATGTGAACTGCATTGCAGTTCAGTTAGCTAAATAAGTGTTTGGATGTCGGTTCCCTACTTTAGTAATTTAAGTGGAATTATATTATTATGTTATTATTTATGAGGTGTGATAGTCATTATTTATCAGCATTATCAAACAATATTGTCCAAACTCTTCTACATATGAAGATAGTTACTGATTACTGATAATCAAGTGCTTTGTTAAGAGTGCCGAAATGAAGCCCATCCGTTGGAGATCGAACACATATCCCGAAAGACCGAAGTCAATGCAGAACTTTTTGTGTACTTCATTGAAAGCGCAGTTCATCTCCTAGGGAGGAAGCACTGCTTGCAGGTGCTGCCTTCCATAGTTGTGATTATTTCCTCATCGTATATTGGCGATTCTAACGATGACAGTTGTCTGTTTCGTCTTTCAACATTGCATAATCCACCTTTCTGCGGTTTTACTTACACCGATTATTTGCACTGTTTGTACGGTATTCTCTCCCCCTATATAAATGAAGATCATGCCACTCCTCACATTCCTGTTTTCTCCTCTGGTCCTTGGCTTGAAACACCCTTCTGTAGTTGCAGGGAGCAACATAAAGGTCTAGTGCTTACTTCACATTGGTTGTGTTTTTCTGGTCTTTGTACTTAGCCTGTAGTTTGTGGGGAAAATTCAGTATGGCAGACGGGCCCCCCCTGGTCGGGTTTTCTCGTTTCTGAGCATGCGCAGTACGACCTGTGTGACGTCATGGACGAGTCACTCCATTTCCCCAGCTACCATTGGTCTGTTCTGTCATGCTGGTGACATCCCGCTCACCCTGCTACCTACCTAGGTGTGCAGCATGGAGCACTCGGGCCCTGCCACCCTTGAGGACTTTGAAGCTGACCTGGAGCTGAGTGACGAGGATAAAATGACTCAAAGTGACTGGCCACAGCTTCCACAAAGTAGTAGCAATGTCTCACTAGCTGGAGAAGTAGCTACGAAACCAGCACTATCTGTTCCTGCCACACTTCACTTGGTCGGCCAGGCATCTTCCTCTGCCAAGCGCCCTGTGCATAACTCCTCGGACAGCTACAGTGAGCCTTCATCCCCTGCTACCAAATCTTCGTAGCGGCAGGAGACTTCCGATTTTCTGCAGAGGGCAACTGCCCTTACATCCAACACTCCTTGCCTCCTGCAGCTTGTTCAATACCCCCAAGTTTCGCTGTTGCTTCCTGCCTCTATGCTTTTGACAGAGTGTGGCACCGTTCCCTGTTGTCCAAACTCCCTTGCTATGGTCTAAACGTCTTTTGTTCCTTTGATTTCCTCATATCTCAGCAATAGAAAAATAAGAGTAAAAGTAGATGATGTATATTCCACTTTCCACTCAGTTAACGATGGCGTGCCGCAGGGATCAGTTCTGGCACCAACACTGTTCCTTGTTCATATTAATAATCTCTTATCTCTCACCCACAATCCCATCCATTCTTATGCAGATGACTCAACATTTCATAGTTCATTCACACTCAGACATCCATTTACGAAGTCTGATATCTCTAACTCTCAACTCGGTACAGCCATCTCTTTAAATCAAGACTTATCCACGATCAGTGAATGGGGACAATATATACAATTTACTAATAGACAGGTATTGCCAGAATTGTATATTACATTCAATGCTACAAATATTCCCATTTCCAAAAGAATTGAAATTCTTGGCATCTTGCTTAACAATGCCCTCAGCTGGACCTCTCATGTTAGATCACTTGCTAAAACCGCCTCAAAGAATCTTGGATTATTGTACAGAGTCCGTAACTTCTTCACTGATGAACAGTTAATTATAATTTATAAGAGTCAAGTGTGCTCTCAGCTTGAATACTGATCACCCTTGTGGAGTGGATGTGAAGAGGTTGCATTAAAACAGGTAGAGAAAATTCAGAACAAAGCTGTTAGAATTATTAATAACCCTGCTATTACTAATAAATTACCTCCCTTACAAGTAAGAACGAATGTTGCCTCCCTTGCATTATTTTACAGATATTTCTATAGCAAATGCTCAGATGAAGTCGTCCATGATGCCACCTCTCCATGCCTTCCCTCATGCTACACAGGCAGCTGGCAGCGCTCATGACTGGAATGTCACTCAGCCATACTGCAGAACTTCTGCCTATCAGAATTCTTTCATTCCCCGAACTGCATCTCTCTGGAACTCGCTTCCCCAGAGTTGTTTCCCTCCAAACTTCAACATACTGCTGTTCAAGTCTAACTGTTACAGATATTTTATGAACAGAGGACACCAGTAATCTGGTGCATGGTTTTGTTTTGTTTTTATTCATTTGTTTTTCCTTCCTCTGTTTCTGTTACTAAAAAAAAAAAAGAAGAAGCCCCCTAGTGACCTCCACCACAGTTCAGCATGGTATGCACAGGATCTTGTAGATGCCTGGTCTGCACAGTCACGGGCTTGTGCCCTTCCCGCCCACAAACAGAACATGCTTTCCACTCATAAAAGCTTTCATGCACTCCGTCTCACTGCCACTTTACTGAGGACAGACAATGTGGATGGTGTGCCTATAACTGACGATGAATTGCAACAGGCCCTCGCCAGAGGTAGGGTAACAGCTCCAGGTGATGATGGCAACTTTTTCTGTCCTCCGTGTCCTTCTGAAAGTTCCTGGTAATCCCATTCTCCAGCTGTTCAACCTTTACATCCGTCTGGGATACGTGCCACAAGTTTGGACCCGCAGTACAATCGTGCCTATTCCTAAACTTGAAACTGATAAATTCCGACCAGTTTCCCCCACCTCCTGCTTCAGTAAAGTACTGGAACACATCTCCCTTACAAGACTCTTGTTTAGGCTGCAGGACAAGCTCTCACCCCAACTGTATGGCTTTTTTCCACAGCGAGGAACACATCACTGCCTCATGGAGCTATACACCCTCCTATCCCCTACCAGTGTAGTGGTCTTCATTGATTTAAAGAGTGCATTTGATATCGCCAACAGAGACATCATCCTCGACCAGCTAGTGGATTTAGGAGCTATGGGAAACCTGCTGCAATGGATACATGGTTACCTAATAGGTCCTCTCGTGTCCTTTTTAAGGGCGCATATAGCACTGCTAAGGATTTCGAGCTTGGTACTCCACAAGGTGGTGTCCTTAGTCCTTTTTTGTTTAATATCCCCATGCATCGTCTACTCACCCTCCTTCCTGACATCCCTGGAACCACGATTACTTGCTATGCTGATGACATCTGCATTCATTCAAATTCCTCTGCAGATCTGCATCGTTTCTTTACTTGTTTCACGAGTCGGCTTCCAAATGCAGACACATTCTCTCTCCAGAAAAGAGTAGAATCTTCACTTCCCATCCAGAAAGAGCACTGCCTGTATTCTCTGACGGGGATTGTGTTATCCCTCTGTGTACACAGTACCTTTATCTGGGGGCGCCTGTACGGATTTCTCTCTCCATTCCTGCAAGACAACGCATGCATCTGAATGTTCAGGATCTGCTGACCCGGCTATAGCAGCACCTAAAACCTCTCAAATGGCTCACTAATTATGCTGCCGAGGTGTCTATTCCTGTAGCATGAACCATATACATAGCGTTCATTCGATCATTTGTTGATTATCTCTCCCCTGCTCTTTGTCAACTTTCCAGAACAGCTTTACAACCTTTTGAGAAGTTCCAAAACACAGTAATGAGACTCATCCTGGGCTGCCCTGGCTCAACCAGAATTGTCAACATCCAAATTGAACTCAACCTTCTACCACTTGTTGAGAGAATATACTTCGTGGTTATATACTTCAGCGTTAAGTGCCTGTATTATCCTCACCTTTCTCCCCACTACCCTCACATCATTCGGACTTCCCTTGATCCCATTGCACCAAGGCCTCTGCTTTGCAGTGGTGGCCGTGCACTAGTTAATACTGTTTGTTCAAACGTCCGACGGCTAAACATCAATGTACCAGTGTTTGGTAAGGAGGTGGACTGTGGCGTTCCCCCTTGGCAGAACCCTGTGCCTGCTGTCTCATACACTCCGGCCTCCAAGACTGACCTGCCTCAGTTTCAGAAACAGCTGGCTTTGGAGACCATTGCCAGGCTGTCATCTTCCCTCCATTTGGTCCATCATATCTACACTGATGGCTCCCTGCAGGAGGATGGCAGTGCTGGCTGTGCTGTATTTTCTCCAAGTCTGGACCCACCTCAAGGGGGCTGGTTGGGCTGTCGACTGCCAACCTCGCCGAGCTCTACGTATTGTGAACTACATGGACTCATGAATGCAGTTACTTTAATAATATGGATGAACAACAGCGGCTTGATCATCTGTGACTCACAGCCAGCCCTCCATGCCCTCTTGTCTCCCAGGCCTGCATATCAACACTTCATTACACAGATACTCCACCAATTGGCCACTGCCTCTGATCATTCATTGGTCTCACAGCCAACAACACCGCTGACCTGCTTGCAAGGACTGCCTGTGGACTGAATCCACCCACTGTGGATACTACTAATGCCTCCCCCATTTGCTACAAGCAGATAATATGCAGAGCAGCCCGCTCCCCTATTCTCCATCGTAGAAATGCTGAGAGGGCTTACAGTGAGTCCATCCAACATTATGACCACTTTCTCTCTCGTCCCCATAGATATCATCGCAGTGGTCTTATGGTTCGTTGACATAACATGGTGTGTGCCTGCCTCTGACTGGGCTACCGACGTCTGTGGCAGGTGGCTCAGGTGGGCAACGCACCTCATTTCTCCTCCTGTAAGCTGTGTGATGCACCCAGTCCCAACACCCTTGACCATTATTGCCTGCAGTGTCCACTTGTCTCTGATTTAATACCACACGGACTCACATTAGTGGACACTTGTAAACATTTGTTGGAAGATGATAACCTAGATGTTATTCTCATGAGTCATCCACACTTTGGTTGGTGTTAATTTGTTATAGCTAGACAGCGTGTCCTGCATGGCACGAGTTCCCCTGTACTCACCTCGCATATGGCAGCAGGGCACTGTACTAGGTTTGTCGCCTTCGAACATAATAAATTAATCAAATCAAATCAATGCTTGACGTTTCTGATAAGGTGTAAGATGAAACGATCAGGTGATCATCGCCTGACCGAATATGTTTCTCATTTCGTCTCACTGACGTAGTAATTCTCACGAATCGATGTTAAGGCTTCGGAAATTCTTGGGTTCATTCATACTGTTATCTCTTCAGCTGATATGAATCTTGAGGAAGTCAGACAAGACTGTCACAATGTTTCACGTTTCCCACTTAATCTGAGGACAAAACCGCGACACGTCTTTCGTCTGGCATTGTACACTTGCATAGAAAATTATCCGCACGATCATGTGCTACACAATATGACACAAGCGTTGATGGCGATGGATGTATAGGCAAAGGCCATGGAAACTGCTGATAACACTGACAATCACATATTGCATCATATCAACCCCGAAGCACACTTGAAGCATTGTGTAACAACTGAAATATTTGTGGACCCTCCTACAACATAGTTCGTATGATATATAGGATTATGGGCGTGTTGTGTTTTCTCAGATGTGGTGCCCGGATCCTTTGTAAGTCGTATTTTAATTATCACGTTTACAATCATGGGTGGTGGTTCAAGGATACGATGGTTTGACTATTGCAAGAGTTTCTCCAGGATCCTACTGTAGATGTCACGTTTAATACGCCAATGACATACAGTAATATCTGTGTGTATTACTCAGTGTCTATATGATATATATCACAGTTTCTTTGGGTTATTATTGTATGGCAACCATCGACTCCTTCATGGCAGCTCCTCCCAGGATGTAATTGCCATGATTCTCATGGAGCTGCAAGCATTCTGTGTAATGATGAATAAAATACTTTCATGATGTTAATAATTAACACGTGACTATAGTTTACAGAAAGTAGAACTAATGGATAACTACCGTTTTTATTAGCTGAGATGTCTTCCACGCATGAGTATCAACCCTTCCAAGGCAGCAGTCATCTTGTTGAAGAGAGAAACCTGTACTGTACACAGGAAAAATCATCTGATAAATTACCAATATGCTGGGAATCGAACTAGGGACTCTCAGGTGAGAGCCAGGCAGCATACCACTACACCACGACCAGGTAAAAGTCAATTCACATTGTCACAATCTTGTAACCAACGTCCCTCCACCCCCACTGTGGGCATGAAGAGGATGAGTTAACCCCCTGGCACTGTGTACAGTACAAGTTTCTCTCTTCATTCTGACTTGCCGTAAGTGCTTGGGATAGATTAAAAGCATCTACTTGCCCGAGTGCCAGGGGGTTAACTCATCCTCTTGATGCCCACAGTGGGGGCGGAGGGACGTTGGTTACAAGATTCTGAGAACGTGAGTTAACTTTTACCTGGTCGTGGTGTAGTGGTATGCTGCCTGGCTCTCACCTGAGAGTCCCTGGTTCGATTCCCAGCATATTGGTAATTTATCAGAAGTCATCGTGATGTTCGTTTCCGTATCCATTGGACTCCTACGGAAGGATACTTTTCTGTGCAGGTGTACACCAATGTTCCATTTCTCCCTAGAGTAATAATTAAGTCCTCTTCTTTCTTCCTGTTAGTTACTTGTTCATTTCCTATGACTCTTTTTGCGATTTGTCGCCAATTCAGAATCTTCCAAATTATTATTTACGCCGTCCTTGGGAGGCAACACAAAGCGAAAAAGAACCATGTTAATTATATATTCTTGATAGTTCTCCTGCTTATATTCCTGTTTCCTTGTTTCTTGATCCTACTTCACCCCATAGTTAGGTGGGAAAGAGGGTCAGGATGATGATGATATGATGGTGATGATGGAAATAGACTTCGTGGTTCTTCATTAACAAGTTTGTAGAAATTATCACTGATACGACAGAGTTTACAGCAATTATCGCTGATGAACGATCGATTCCCTAAAATTATTTATGTATCTCAGCTTCGGATTCAGGCACACGTACATATTTATCTCTGTGGTAGGTAATAAAATTAACGCCATATCCAGTATCATTATTCAGTATGGTGAATGACCGTAAATAACCTTGGCGGCAGATGGTGGCGACCATGATCCACTCACTTGATGCAGTGGTATCTACTTCTTCCTTCATCTTCATCGTTCTTCTACTTTTTCTGCCCCCTCTCTTGCTGTTTCTCCTAACCTTACTGTCACTTTTTATTACTGTTCTATCCACTTCCGGTGGTTCTACACTGAGCGACAAAACTAATGGTTTTATGCAACACAGAGAGCCATTGGCAACGCTGGGTGGTAGAGATATAGCCAAATAATTGGACAATATAGAGCCTACAATGATGATTCTGTTAAACGGATGAAGAGACGCAAATATGACATCCATCCCAGAGCCCAACTTCCATACTCTTCCCCATGCTTCCCTGTAGCGAGGCGTTGTCTACCGCAAGGGAAATCGGCTCACCACTTGGGACGACCTTGTAGTGACGGTTGCTTGCCTGCCGTTGATGGGTCTGCTCGGCCAGACAAACTGAGGTCACAGAAAAAAATCAGTTTTACTATGCTAAATGACAAGCCTAAGGTTTTCCTGTAACACAGGAAACCCTTTACAATACTGGATGGTAACCACAGTGGGGTGAAGTGTACCCTACCATGGTGCACAGTTCACTTGGTGGGGAGCTACAAATGCGGCATCCACTTGGAAACAAAATCAACATATATTTTCTCACGCCTCGCTGTGGTTAGGCGCTGTCTGCTGCAAGGAAATCTCTATGCACAGAATGGGATAACCCTTCAAGAGGGGTTGCTTACCTGTGGTTGATGGAGCTGCTTGGCCATACAGACTGAGGATACTCAACATCAACTGTGACTAACGTTTCCATCCTATTATCACCTTCAGCCCACGAATGACTTCTTTATTATGAATTACGTGACATCAAGCAGTTTTAATCAACTTTGGAAAGCCTCAAGTCGCGAGAGTGGTAATGGCCATTTCTAACCCCTCAATTTCAGAATAAAAAAAAAAAATATGGAAGCTGGATGATAGCTTTCAGAGGAAGTAAAAAAAAATAAATAAATAAAATACGCCACTATGTTGAAGGCATATAAAAATGTGGGGCAATAACAAAATTAAATTTGATTATTTACTGATGACTAGCATCGAGATATATTTGCACTGAGCATAATAAACAGCTTAAGCAGTGTTTGGAGGGCAGTTATACTGTATACATTTTAGCGGGTGATGAAAGGTAGATGATGCTCTATCTCTTGATTCTTTTTGCAGTTTTATTTGAATTGTGTTTTTTCTCCCTCTGACTGACAGCTAATGTGCAGCATTACTATTATTCCTCTTTGATCACTTCGGTGAAGAAAAAGAGGAAGACTATAGTCCTCTCACATTATCCTGGCAAAGGTTTTGTCCTTCTGAAGCGTAATTCAAGTAGCTCAATGGCAGAAAATCAGTGCTACGGCTTTATATCCACTCCAAAGCACTTCTTCATGACTAGCATCCTATTCTAGTGTTGATCTGCTGATACAACTTACAGTAAGTTTTAAGATGGAGAGGTGCCAATTTTAGGCCAAGTTGTGGTAAAAGTGTATAATTGACACAACCGACCGGGTAGTAAAACCCAGCAGATGCCTGGATGAGGTGGTGGTGATGCTGGCTGGGCGACCACTGGCCTCGGTCTGGAGTTTGACATTCTGTTCTCAGGGTTTTTTATGCGTGTGTATCGGGATGGAGTGGGCGGGTGCGTCTATACGGGCAGATGGGCGGGGCTGTAAGCAGGGGAACACCATGCAGACGCTTGCCCACAGATATTGATTAAGCGTTTTCTTGTCAGTTTTTCATGGGTTGTCGTTCTGGGTTTTTAACGGAAACAGCTGTTTAATTCTGAAGAATTATAAGACTTAAAAATATATGCTTGTACATATCATCATTTAATATTACCAAATGTATCATACGTTACTGTAGTTTCTTGATTAATGATAAGTACCTGAAGTCGTTAACTTATGAGACAAATATCCTATGGTACTAAATCATTTCCAAACAAGAAATCATGTAAGAAGTGGACTATAAATATTTCTTACCGGCATTTCTTTTCCTAATGTTCAAATAATCCATTTTCGGCCACACTCCACCATCTTATCCATACACCTGGTTCTCATTATTATCAGGTTTACCAATCATATCACTCCTACATACCTGAGGGCCAAATCCACTATGTCAACTTTCACTGTATCTCGTGTAAAACTTCATTCAACTTTTTCATCGTTCAGTGCAAGACCGTGCACAAGCTGTTTCAAGGGTACAGTACCTACGATATATATATATATATATATATATATATATATATATATATATATATATATATATATATATATATATATATATATATATATATATATATTGTGGTAGGTGGGGGTGCTCACCATCCACTTACTCGATGTAGTGCTGCTCTCGGGTGTCTGCCCTTTCCTCTCCTACACCCTCCTTTCCTTCCACCCTCTTCTGTCTTTCTTTCCTTCATTCTTTCCTCTTCTTTCTGCCTGTGGGTGACTCAACATTGAGTGACAAGCCAAATGGTTTCCTGTACACAAGGAAACCATTAACTACGCTGGGTGGTAACCACATAACCAAATACTGGCACCCGGTGGTTTCGTGGGTAATATTTGCACACCAATCGGATTCAGTCGGTGAAGGTTTATATCCTAGGGATGGTTGAGGTTGATTGCTCATGTAATGCCACTCAGGGATGAGTGAAGCTGGTCGCTCTCATCTTAAATGTCGGGACTAACTGCACAGCCCTGGGCTCCTACGCTCCCCATGGGGCAATGTAGGATTGGATGATGGATGGATGGATGGATATAAATATTCATAAAATATTCAAGTATTGCAAACCAGATAGTGAGTCATTTACATTTCACATTGTTTTATTTCTTCTGAACACGGACTGTACACACACACACACACACACACACACACACATATATATATATATATATATATATATATATATATATATATATATATATATATATATATATATATATATATATATATATCCATCCATCCATCATCCAATCCTAAGTTGCCCCCATGAGAAGCGTAGAAGCCCGGGGCTAGGCCCTTGGTCCTGACATTTAAGATGAGTATGACCAGCCTCACTCATCCCTGAGTGGTATTACATGAGCAATAAACCCCAATCACCCCTTACATATATATATATATATATATATATATATATATATATATATATATATATATATATATATATATATATATATATATACAGTATATATATATATATATATATATATATATATATATATATATATATATATATATATATATGCTACAGTTAAATTACATAAGGACAACGAAAAAATTAAGATTGAGAAGGCGTGCGTGCGACAGGGAGATACAATTGCTCCAATATTATTTACCGCATGCCTAGAAAGTGTTTTCAGAAAGCTAGACGGGGAAAACAAAGAAGTGAATATAGATGGAGATAAACTAAACCATATAAGATTTGCAGATGACGTTGTCCTAATCTCGGAAACAGCAGAGACATTGGAAATGTTAAATGACCTGAACAGAGAAGTCTCAAAGTCTGGCTAAAAATGAAGTGGAATATAACTAATGTTTAATCCACATACACCAAAGAGCGTCATCAGAGTAAGCGAAGAAATTCTTGAAGAAGTCGAGGAGTACAATAAATTGGGGCAAATACTAAAATAAACGAAAGATCATGATAATGAAATAAAAAGACGCATTACAATTGAGTGGAAAGATTTCGGTAAATATACGGACTTTATGAAAAGTAGCTTGGCCGTTTGTATGAAACGAAAAGTATTTAACGACTGTATAATTCCAGACGTATGGTTGTGGAACCAAGAAACTGACAAAATCGATGGAAAATAAATTAAAACGTTCTCAGAGAGCAATGGACAGGCCAGTGTTGAGAATATCTTTAAGAGACAGGAAAAGATCAACTTGGGTGAGAATGCAGAGTAAAGTAAGGAAGATATTATAGAAGTTATAAAAGAACAGAAATGGAGGTGGGCAGTCATGTAGCAAGAATAAGGGATAACCGATGGAACAAGAGGGTGACTGACTGGAGACCAAGAGATTGTAAGTGTAGCAGAAAAAGGCCAGACATGAGGTGGAGAGATGAGATAGAGATATCTGCAGGAATAACGTGGTAAAGATTGGCTCCGTCAAGGAATTCGTGGAGAAGCTTGGGAAGGCCTCAGTTCAGCAGTGGACTTGTAATGGCTAATATATATATATATATATATATATATATATATATATATATATATATATATATATATATATATATATCCAAATAGGCCACACTTCCATTCACTCATCATTCAAGCCCCCTGAATCCTGGCTCTACCAGATACGCCAAAAACATTCACCACATTCTGCAGCTTCACACAAATGTATCCGATTGAGTCAATTCGGACGCTGCCATGCTCACAAGGGGTGCCAAAATCCCTGATCATGCACTTCTCCTCACAACAATCATCCAGCCAGCTCGATCTCTTGTCAGTTCCCTAGCCTCACCGACTTCCAAACCACTCTTCCTCAAACGCTCATCCACCATATCTCTCCACCTTCTTCTTGGCCTACCTCACCTCCTCCCTCCTTCAAATTCGCTCAGGTATACCTTTTTCAATACTCTATTGTTATACATTCTTTCCACATGACCATACCATCTCAGGACACTCTCTTCGATTCTGGTGTCCACCGACTGCCTGACTC
Organism: Coenobita brevimanus; assembly: GCF_032717465.1. Classification (NCBI taxonomy): domain Eukaryota; kingdom Metazoa; phylum Arthropoda; class Malacostraca; order Decapoda; family Coenobitidae; genus Coenobita; species Coenobita brevimanus. Next base: position 8,832,649 of record NC_136993.1, on the reverse strand, counting down.
CACACCTTTCACGAATCACATTATTTCGTATCCTATCCATCCTCTGTACTCCAGTGCTGGGAACGCTACTAATAAAAAGTGGCGGCGCTCCCATTCCCGTTACTAGCTCGAGAACGTAGTGGCGCTACTGGTTTCGCTACTTGATAGGAAATGTAGCGGCGCTCCCGCTCCCGCTACTTTGGGTAATAAAGGGGTACACGAAGGAAAGGTTAACAAAAATCTGTGATATAGCAATACACTATAAACTGTTTTGATAATATAAGTCAGTCTGAGTGGTTATGTTGTGTACCAGTAATGTCAGTATATACTTATATTGAAAAAAAAAAAAATCATATACATGTCGGTGTCACTCAAAAAGCTTAGAGACGAATGTAATGTACAGGAAAAAGCTATTTACTGTATAATGTAACAAATGTTCTTTTACATTGTTACTTCGTATACTTACTGGATACGTAAATAAAAGGCAAAAATAATGTGGCCCACCATTGATACATATTTTATGTTTTTATTATAATTTCAATTATACCTATTTACGGTATGTACGAAAACGAAAGTAAAAATGAACTGGGACTTTCTTTTAAGGGTTATTTTTACAATAGCAATATTTTTCTTTTCCATTACTTTAAACTGAAAATAATATACTATTACGAAATAATAACGTAGTGAGTAAAAGTCAGTCTGAAAGAGAGAGAGGGAGAGAGCTGGAGTTTGAGACGGCGATAGTTTGTGTGTGTGTGTGTGTGTGTGTGTGTGTGTGTGTGGTGTGTGTGTCCATTAGCATTGCCGACATCTAGCTGTCATCCTTATTTAATCTTTACTTAATTTAAATGATCGATAATTAACTAGCAAATTCCTGTCTAATTATTGCACATTACTAATAAATGATAATTAATAAATTACTGATGTGATGTAGAACAAACATTATTAAGTGACAGAACTGAAGAAAGTATTATTTTTCGTCGTTAATAAATACAACCAAACCGTCGGCATATCTGTATGTACTCACCGACTCCGGATCTGTATTCTTCGCGTGAGTAGCGAGGAGCGCGGTAACGCGTGAGTACGGTCTAAAAGTAGTGGCGCTCTCAGTTCCACTACTGGCTACAAAAAGTAAAGGCGTTACCACCATCGCTATTAAAATAGTAGCGGCGCTACATAACGGCGCTATTCCCGATTATATCTATAACAAGTAAAGTGCTCTTCATGAGTCCGGTACGAGCAAGGGAGCTTATATATATATATATATATATATATATATATATATATATATATATATATATATATATATATCCTTTCATCATATATTCATCTTGATTTAAACTTTCAACAAATCTGGTGAGGTAGCTAGACAGTAAAGGCGGAATAACTGACCTAAAACATTTAATTTCTCAGGTTTTCTCTCTCAGTTTATTTCTCTAGATGTGCATATTGGGAGGCACTGTAACAGCACGTGCAATATTAGTTCTCTGCTCTGGACGTACCGTGTCTAGGAACTGCGTCGGTAACCGATCGGCCGTTGATCGAATGATAAAACCCATAATTGGAGCGATTATCCTTGCTGATTTCACCCGCTCAGTATTGAAAATACGTTCATGTAAAATTATGAGCGTAATGGTCGACGTTTAAGTGTTAGAATTCATGCAAGAAACCATAGTGTTAAAACAGGAAATCTTTTAAAATTAAATTTCATTGTGGACCGTGTCAATAGAAAACCATCGGTACATTCCCTTGGAAATTTTGCTATTCCAAGGGGTTTCCTTGGTCTCATGAATATATATATATATATATATATATATATATATATATATATATATATATATATATATATATATATATATATATATATATAATTGTTATGTCCCAGTCCCCACACTGCCACAGCCTTCAACAGCAGTAGTACAGTACAGGAAGGACGTTGCCCAGTGAGTTGTTCTTCTTATGGTCAGCCTTTGGGTGTGCAGTACACAAGATCAGCTGAGGCGAAAGTAAACACTGGCTGTTTAAAGTTCACTGTCTTTATTTTCCAAATAATTCCACTTAATTCTTTCCAACTTCACTGTTCTCACAAGCACTTGAGCTATACACACTTTACTAACCGTTATTACACTTAATGTTCAACACTTCACTTATTACACAAGTACTGAAAATATTCAATCGTCACAGACAGTAATTACACTTAATGCTTGCAAAGCAACTCTCCACAAACTTCACTAAAAGCACTGCACCAAAACCGACTGCACTTCACTCACACTGAACTGAAACCCGACTAAACTCCAAACTGACTGTCTAACTAAGCTCTTCCCCATCCTTATATAAGCTTGCATTGTTCTAGAAACGTCCACTTATTCAACATTCGAGGACATACTGTCTTGCATCAGCCCCTAGCAACAACAGGTACCAACTACGAGACATCAAAACATGCTAGAGTTTTCCTACATTACATAACACTCCAAATCATTTACCATACCAACTTGAATTACATAATTTAACAAGCAATCACTTAAATAAAACATTATAAAGAAAAAGAGCACAAAAATTAATGTACAACCTGCGAAATAACTACGTTCACAAACAGCAGGCAAACTGGCAACTCTGACGACTCGTACCGAAACTTACGGTACCAGGAACGTCTCGAACGTACGAGACTACCTAACTGGCACATCCCCCTTCATAACAATACCCCCTCCCTAGTTCTTTGTCGTCCCGACAAAACTACACAGTATACACAAACATAAACATAAACCCTAATTCTAATGAAACATCTAACTATACACAAAATAATCGTTCAACTTATCGGGTCTTCTTCTATGTCACTTCCGGTGATGTCCTTGTTCCTCCACATAGTCCACTCCTCCAGGAAGGTCTTGGTCCTCTTCTTGACACAGCTCATGTCACAGGTCCGACACCACTCTCCAACATCCTGACGCATGCCAATCCAGTAGAACTTGTGTCGCAGCCGGCTTCCCAGGTGCCCACTAGTGATCTGGTTTTGGGACTTATCCAAGATCTCCGAACTCAACTTCTTCCGAACCACCAGTTGCCAACACTCGCTGAGGCCATTGGGCGTCTCCCACTGACACTCAAGTAGTCCGTTGCAACGAAGAAGGTCCCGCTGACTCCAGCAGCTTCTGGTCGCAGGGCCCAACCTGGAAACTCCTTCCCATGATGGTCGCACTGCACTCCGCTGCAGCCACTCCAGCTCCGGGTTGCAAATTTACACCCTCCATCTGCATCCTCCCCAGGTCTTCATCCGACGCCGGCCCCGTCACTACAGTACAGCTGCATTTCTTCCTATGATTCCCATTCCTACTATGCTGCATGTCATCTGTCCTGTCTTCTCGCACACTATTCATCAAGGTTCTCTTGCATTTCTTCAGTGGTGGGTCTTCTACACCCTCCCTCTTATCATCTCAACCATTCTGATCCGCAAGTAACTCAAACTGTGCACTGTAAGCTTCCCAAAATACACCACCATCACTTTCTTAAGGTTTCTTCTTAACTGGATCCCCATTATAGCCATGCACTTCACTGGTTTGGGGCCTAATAACTGAGGGATCATAATTAAGTCCAGGACTTACAACTTCTGCATTCTGATTATTCAGCCCTGTAATGCCATCTTCAGATGCCCGAGAACCGTCAAGATTCACCATACACTGTCCATTCCCTTCATATGCTCCCTGCACACTAACCTGAGGCTCAGCAGTGCAATATTCCTCTATAGCCTCAAATTTCTCACTAATTATCTTCTCATGATTGACAACATGCTTCAACTGGTTATCTACATGCCATCTGCACTCCATCACTATTTCCTCACTGATTGACTTCAACTGGTCGTCTACATGCTGTCTACACTCCGCCACTATTCCCTCACTAATCTTCAGCTGGTTGTCCACATGCGTCTGCACTCTGTCGCTATTCCCTCGCTAATTTTCAGCTGGTTTTCCACATACTGTTTGCACTCCGTCACTATTTCTTCATTAACTGTCTTCAATTGTTCAGCTACATGCTGTTTACACTCTGTCACATTATTGCTTACCTCATACTTCTGTTGCTCTAGCTTGGCATCTACTTCCTCCTTAAGCTGTTGCTGTTCTTCCTTGTTTTCCCCAGTGAATGCATCTGGCTGTCCTTGCTTGGTCAGTTGTAATTCCCCCTGTTACTCCTCTGATGCCTCTTGAAGTTGCTTATATCGTTCTTTTTGTTCTTCACGTTGTGCCTCTAATAGTTCTTTTAGTTCTTTCTCTGCTTCATTCAGTGAATGTAGTTGTTCTTTAATTTCATTTCTGAGCTTTTTCTTTTCTTCACTTATGGCCTGTAACAGTTTTTCTTGTTGTCGAATTTGTACTTGTATTATCTCCCAAATTGCCGTCAACGGCACCTCATCCTCCTGCCCAGCTGGAGATCTTGTTTTCACACCTGCTTCCATGTCGAAGGTTAGACTCACTGGAGCCCTAAGTAATAATCCCACTCCTGACACCAGTGTTACGTCCCAGTCCCCATGCTGCCACAGACTCCAACAGCAGTAGAACAATACAGGAAGGACATTGCCCAGTGAATTGTTCTTCTTATGGTCAGCCTTTGGGTGTGCTGTACACAAGATCAGCCGAGGTGAAAGTAAACACTGGCTCCTTAACCCTTTAACCGCAGGCATTGTTTTGACCCGACTGGTCCCCCCCCCCCCGTGGGGGTTCCAGCCAAAATGTAAACAAATTTTAAACCTTTATAACTCTGCACAGAATAAATCTAGAGCGAAAAATAAGGTACCATTAGAAAGTACTAACCTTCAGCTTTGCAATGATGTAGGTTTCATGATTTCGTTGACTATCACTGGATGGGCAGTGCCATTAGAAGTGAGCGATCTAAAATCACTGTTTTTTGCCTCACACACCATTACCAAATGCCAACCTCATTCTGATAATAATACTATAAACATATATGAACACTGCACATACGATAAACACCCACTCTGTGTTCACTGAGGCAGGTAAAAGGCACTGTTCAGCGCTGTTGTCACTCACAAAGCTGGACAGATACTGATGCGTGTTTGGTCAGGGGTGGGTTGGGGGTCCCGAGGGGTGGGAGGTGGGGGTCCGGGGGGTGGGAGGAGGGAGGTGGGGGTCGGGTGGAGTGAAAGAACTTAATAGCTACTCTCCCTTGAAACAATTGACGTGTGGAAAAAACGCGTGGTATTCAAAATATTCACAAACATTCCAGAATGACACCCACTGTTTGGTCCAGTTTTTGCAATGTCATTCTGGAATGACACCTGCGGTTAAGGGGTTAAAGTCCACTGTCTTTATTTTCCAAATAATTCCACTTCATTCTTTCCAACTTTACTGTTCTCACAAGCACTTGAGTTATACACACTTTCTATCTATATACCTAGGCTGCTTCCCCCAAGGAAAGGGAGGTAGCCGAGACAGGACGACACACTCCCCATTTACTCATCCATTCAAACACATTCATTCCCATCTTAGCCCCAAAGGGGAGAACGGACAGATCCTCACCGCACCACACCGCACAAGGGTCAACTGCGCAATGCAATCAGTGACATCCGCAGCAGGGCCCGACAGCAGAGCTGGTTTACCCCTGCCACATCATAACAGACCCATCCCCTTACCCGCACCTGACCCGACTAGCTGATTAGACCAAATGCGGGAGAATATCCCCTCAGGGCTGCATCATCACTTATTCATTCACAATTTCTCTCCATTTATTTCTGTCACGCACAACCACTCTTCCTTGCTCAACAGACATCCCTCTCGCATCCAGCGCTCTCTTCACACTGTCCATCCATCCTATTCGAGGTCTTCCTCTCAGCCTTACATCTCTCACATCAGATCTAGTTATCTTTTTCACCAATCGCTCATTATCCATTCTCTCCATATGCCCAAACCATCGCAACACCCTCTGCTCAACCCTACCAGCCATCTCCCGAACAACTCCAGTTCTCCTTCGCACTTCATCATTTCGCACTCGATCCATAAGTCACTCCACACATACTCCTCAGTAATAGCTACAGCAAATAATTCTTGTTTTACGGGTTCACATTTACCTACTTGCAGTCAGAAGGTGTCAAGTCCGCACACAATATAAGCCACCAAAGCTTAGTATACATACGGTGAACAAATAGTGATGTCATTTAAGATTTATACAATGGTACTATTTTGGAATTTTGAAAGTGCCCCTTCATGTCAAAAATGTACAGTGAGAAAGATTATACTAGCATCCTTATACATTTTCCTGAAATAATCCTTACTTGAAATGTAACAGAAGTAAAATAGTGTATAGGTCCGTATGAAATCTTACTGAAATAGAAGTGGTAGGATGGCTCAGACTGTGCCTAGTGGTGGCGGGAAGTAGATGAGCAGAAATTACAATTTCAGTGTGAGCTGCCTAGCTCTCGGAACCTGTTTATATATACACGAAAGAGACTTGTGCGCAGCCACGGCATTCACTATTGATTGCCAGACCTGTATCCCAACTGTATGCAGCCCAAGATATACAATGTTGGATCTCCCGTTGTCGGCCAAAATAAGTTACAGCACTCGATACTATATATATATATATATATATATATATATATATATATATATATATATATATATATATATATAGATAGATAGATATAGATAGATAGATAGACAGAGATAGATAGATAGATAGATATCCATTCATCCATCCATCATCCAATCCTACATTGCCCCATGATGAGCGTAGGAGCCCGGGGCTAGGTGGTTGGTCCCGACATTTAAGATGAGAGTGACCAGCCTCACTCATCCCTGAGTGGCATTATATGAGCATTGAACCCCAACCATCCCTTGGATATAAACCTTCACCGGTTCAATCCGACTGAAGCGCAATAATTACCCACTAAACCACTAGACGCCAAAATTTGGTTATATGGTTACCACCCAGCGTAGTAAATGGTTTCCTGGTGGACAGGAAACCATTTGATTTGCCACTCAGAGTAGAGTCACCCACAGGCTGAAAGAAGTGGAAGGAATGAAAGAAAGACAGAAGAGGGAGTGTAAAGTCACCCGTAGGCAGAAGGACAAGGATAGAATGAAGGAAAGACAGAAGAGAATGGAAGGAAAGAAGGATGGAGAGGAAAGGGCAGACACCCGAGAGCAGCACTACATCGAGTGAGTGGATGCTGAGCTCCCCCACCTACCACTATATATAAATAGATAGATAGATACATAGAGAGAGATAGATAGATAGAGAGATAGATATAGACAGATAGATAGATAGTTAGATAGATAGATATAGATAGATAGATTGATAGACATATATATATATAGATATAGACATAACTAGAGATATGTAAATATATATATATATATATATATATATATATATATATATATATAGAGAGAGAGAGAGAGAGAGAGAGAGAGAGAGAGAGAGAGAGAGAGAGAGAGAGAGAGAGAGACAACAGACAGACAGACAGACAGACAAAGATGGACACACACACACACACACAAGCTAACATCTATCACAAGTAAAGTGTTCTTTATGAGTCCTGTACGAACGAGGGAGCTTATATATATATATCCCTTTCATCATAAATTCATCTTTATTTAAACTTTCAACATTTCTGGTAAGGTAGCTGAACAATAACGGCGGAATAACTGACCTAAAATATTTACTTTCTCATGTTTTTTTTTCTCTCTCACTCACTTTATTTCTCTAGATGTGCATATTGGGAGGCGCTGAAACATTTAGCACTTGCAATATTAGTTCTCTGCTCCCGACGTACCGTGTCAAGGAACTGCGTCGGTAACCGTTCGGCTGTTGATCAAGTGACAAAACCCATAATTGGAGCGATTACCTTTGCTGATTTCACCCGCTCAGTATTGAAAATACGTTCATGTAAAATTATGAGCGTAATGGTCGACGTTTAAGTGTTAGAATTCATGCAAGAAACCATAGTGTTAAAACAGGAAATCTTTATTAAGTTTCATAGTCGACCACGTCAATAAAAATCCATCGGTACATTCCCTTGGAAAGTTTGCGATTCCAAGAGGTTTCCTTTGTCTCATGAATATATATATATATATATATATATATATATATATATATATATATATATATATATATATATATATATATAGATAGATAGATAGATACATAGATAGATAGATAGATAGATTGATATAGATAGATAGATCTATAGATAGCTAGATAGACAAAAACAATATTCATTGAATGTATATACTACCTCCGTCATTTTCTTAACACTGTCAGTAAGTATCCTTATATGTACTTTTCCTATTACTAAGAAGAAGACAAATGTCCCTATGGTTTCCACACACTTCTTTTTCCTTTTTTCCGTTGTACAGGGGAATAATTATACATGACTTCCAATACTCCGGAACTTTACCTTCCTCCCAGGTCAATCTGCACATATTCGACATCCATTCTACTGCTATCTCTCCCCCATGCTTCAGCATTTCACCACACACTCCATCAATTCCTGCGGCTTTCCCCATTTAGACTTTATTCAGTGCTTCTTCATGTTCTTTCTTACTTATTTCTTCCTCTCCTCTCGCATCTTTCTTTCTCCCAGCCATTCGCCAGCCACTTATACTTGCATTATTACATTCTCTGTGTTCAACAATTCCTTAGTGTTCTCTCCGTTTGCTGACTTCTCCTTTCTCCACTAGTGTTCTACCAATTTTATCTTTCACCTCCTGACTAACTTCTTTAATGATACTATGCACGTCAGTATGCTTTACTCGATATTAAGCCAAGCATTCCCCCCCCCCCCTCCACACACACTGCGTCCGTGTGTGTGTGTGTGTGTGTGTGTGTGTGTGTGTGTGTGTGTGTGTGAGAGAGAGAGAGAGAGAGAGATCAGCAACCAATAATGAACTATGCGTAATGTAATATTATAAGTAATTAATTACGTAACATTGTTATTGTGAATTGTCAGTTGGGCATCTACGGTAGATAGAAAAAGCCAAAACTGGTGCATCATATTGTAATAGTTACAGCTCGCCAATACTCGTAGCCTGACGTTTGTGGTTCACCATGTGGGAAACGTTGTAACTGGGGCATACACTATTTTGTTGCCACATGTGTCAGAACGTAAAGATATCAAGAATATCTATACCGTTAACAGTTACGGAAATCATCTCCTATGTAGTATTTCGCCATAATATTATAAAGTATCACGACTGTTACTTTCGCAAATTCTACAACGCCAGGGCCTGTGTACACAAACATTTATTGGTGCCTTAAGTTTCAATATTGTGGTGTTTTATAGGAGTAATTGTAATAAAGTCAGCTTGGCACACCACCGTAACAACACTTTTCGATTGTCATGCGTCATTTCTTGCTGTATGCACAGGTAGGCAGTAACAAGCAATATAAATCAGTGATCAGAAGCAAAGAAGAGATGTTTAGACTATTCCCCGGTAAACTTTCAAAGCAAGCATGCTAACATGATATTAACTAAGGTAACTATAAAATGTGTTAGCAGAGACCACAGCACGAGCAGGTGTCACCTGCCAGCACACTCACCACGCTGCACTGTCTACTACCTAGTTCATGTTACAAAGGCGTTTATATGGCTATGCTGATGTGCACAGTCCCGTCTGAAATACACAAAAAAATTTGTTTATGGAACAGGTTGTGTTATAAGAAGGTCTGGATGGCTGATACATTTTTAATACATAAAGGCATTTTGTAAGATGTGTCATAGTTTAGGAATGGTGAAAGGGTCAAACTGGTGAATGACATCAGGCAACCACCTGCAGGGTCATCAAAATGGCCTCTTTATTACTACCAATACAAGTTAAAGGAAACTGCAGTATGCCACGCCATTCACTTAAGGTTGCTGCTATTTTCTCTACACCACTATTTATCTTTTACACATATTTACATAATCCGTTGCAACAGTAACAAATAGGAATTCGAAGCTTCACTACCATCATTAACCAACTCCACTGGTTCAAAGGTTCCCAGACATCATTTTTGCTTCAAATGTAGACTCAAGCTGGAAAGTCATACAACAAATAATATATACAAATTATGATTTACCTACACAGTGTAACAGTATTATGATTACATTCACAAGAAATATGTATGAGTAAAGGTGTATGTAATTGCTGTGATTCCGTGGGAAATGTCTAATAGATGCGTTATGAGCTTGTATTTGCAGCAATTAACATAATAAACAGGGAGTGTCCAACATTGCCCTTTTGAAAACTGAACAATCACAATTCCTTACAGTATATTCTTGATGTCACAGCACAATATTTCATGACACAATCCCACCATTTCTATTTCAATGTTCTAATAATTCCTTTTCTTTGCAAACCATTATTACCCACGTGAAATATATATGTCACAAATGGTAAAATCAGTCTATCTATTGCCAGACGCCTGAATCCCATACGGGGTGACCACAAACAAATCACCTCCACGTCGCCCTGTCCCCCACCATTTCACTGTCCTGCTCCCAGCTCATACCCCCTCTCTCATATATCTGTCCACTCCATCCCTCCATATTATCCTTGGCCTCCCCATCCCTCTCTTCTCCTCCACCTTACTCACATACACTCTTCTCGTCAGTCTCTCACCCTCCATCCTCTCCTCATGGCCAGACCACTTCAATGTGTTTCTCCTAATCCTTCCTATCACATCCACATCCACACCACAACGCTCCTTCACATCCTTATTTGTCAGTCTGTCTCTCCATGTAACTCCACATGCTCCTCTCAAATACCTCATTTCCACTACCCCACCTACCACACTGAATTCAGTCATACCAGGTTATTTCCCCAAGCACACAGCAATCTCCCCACCGTACCCACCCCTCTTTTTATCCTTAAATCACAATACGTAAGATAATATTTGGCTTAATATCGAGTAAAGCATACTGACGTGCATTGTATCATTAATCGTCGATAACCCCATCGGGCAATAGTTATTCACAGTTGTTTCATCAGCTGTGACACCAACTGCAAACTAGTAGTTGGGCAACTGGTGTGGTGGTAGTTGTTCGTTGTGGCTCTGGCTGTGACCCGCGGTGCAGAAAGGGAGTAACGGCCTTTGTGCTCGCTACTTTGGGTTGGAGGCGATAGTATGGTAGCGGACATAAAACCTGATACAATGATGGAGGGTGCATGCTCCTTTCACACCCTGTTGTATGGCAGCGGGTAATTGTTTGGTCGTTCCCAATACAGACTCGAACCGAGCAATAGTCCAGCTGCTATAATATTAATATACTCGTAAATAATGAATTTACAGAATGTTTACCCCATCATGTTTAGCACTGTTTAGGGAAACAACATCATGACCACGACATTCGCTACATTACTGAGGCCTTACATGACGAGGTGTGTCTTGGAGGCGTGCTCGGATGTTTCGGCCACGGACATTTGGGCCACGGACGTCTGAGGCATGGGCCACCACCCTAGGAGGTTTTGGCCACGAAAGGGTAAGGTTCGGTAACGTTCACGACACTTCACGCTTCAAAACGTCCTAGGTTTGTGGTTCATGGCCCAAACGTCCGTGGCCGAAACTTTCTACATTCCTTGGAGGTTGGGGGTTCGTGATATCCTACCTGATTCCAGCAGGAACTGTATTCATTCAGAATAGTAATTAAATGCCGATGCATAAATTAATGAGATTGTATAGTATTGAAGAGATATCTATCATCTTCCATAAATATGTCCCTTTAAGATGTATCAGAGGTATTCTTGGCATGTCCCAATAATGGAGGTGTAGTGGATGACACAATGGGGGTGACTGACATACAAGCTACCAAGTAAATACAGAACGTCAGAATCTGATGCAGGACACATCACTGAATGGAAAGGAAAGCAGCTGAACTGGCTACTGTATGACCAGTTAATGACATTTGTGATCAATATATTTAAAGAGGATCATCTAAGGAAGAGACTTGATTTTTTTTTTTTTTTCTGTAAATACCTAGAGCCACATTTTCCTGCCGCCATCTGAACGGTCACAGCCAGTCACAGACTGTGGTTTGGGGGGATTTAACTGGTGGAGAAATAATCTTGAACGGTTATGACCGGTCAATTTGGCGACAGGAAAATGCAGCTGTAGTGTTGAGGGACTCTGACAGGTTGAAGGTATTATAATGAAATCTCACCCATAAAGGCACACACACCAATATATAAGATTTCCGTATTATTGTAACTAATGTCATGATTATTTAACCTACCAAAATAGTCCCTAGTTGAACCGTATATCTTGGGCTACGATGGTTTGTCCTGGCTAACGCAAGGCAGTTTTACTCGTTGCTGAAAAACCTTTTGATGTGTGAAGATTACGAAATTATAAATAGTAATCATTACATCATATGAAACTAACTAGGGTAAGTTACATCAAAAACAATTTCCTAATTCGTTTTAAGATTTTGAAGTATTGTAGATGAATTGGTGAGCTGCTTAGGTAGTAGTTTGCACTGGGGTGATGGTTAGACTACGGAGCTGGTGTGATCCGTTTTATTTTATTAGACCAGCTGTCAGTGGGAAGGAGGGGTGACAGAACAAGATAAACATATTTTGTACAACATAGTTCGTTTCAAACGATATGTTTTACGTTTTCTAGTAAATGGTTACTCAGAGAAGTCATTTTCTTAGTAAATTAGCATTACTGAAATGCAGTTTTTACATTCTGAACACTGTCTATCTATTACCAGACGCTTCAATCCCGTAAGGGGTGGCCACAAACAAATCGCCGACATGTTGCTCTGTCCCCCGCCATTTCACTGTCCTGCTCCCAGCTCACCCCCTCTCTTTCATATACCTCTCCACTCCATCCCTCCATCTCATCCTTGGCCTCCCCTTCCCTCTCCCCCCCTCCACCTCACCCACATACACTCTCCTAGTCAGTCTCACTCTCCACCCTCTCCACATGGCCAAACCGCCTTACTGTGTTTCTCCTAACGCTTCCTATTACATCCACATCCACACCACAACGCCCCTTAACTTTCTCATTTGTTAGTCTGCCTCTCCATGCTCCTCTCAAATAACTCATTTCCACTGCTCTCACTCTTGACTTCTGTCCTTCCAACAAGGTCCAAGCTTCACTTCCATAAGTATGTTTGAATTGGTATCACAGTCCTGTTATGTAGTAACTTTTTCACTTCCATGCTCACTTCCCTGCCTTTGCTATCAAGGAGCCAGCAACCATTCTTTCCTGCTGTACCCTTTCAAGCACTTCACCCTCTAAACTTCCATCCTTACTCATCATACCACCCAAGTACCTAAACGCACTCACATTCTCCATCCAGTCTCACTATATATTCACTGACTTCACTTCTCTCGAAGACCATCACCTTACTCTTCCCTACATTCACCTTTAGATTCCGTTTCTTACACACTCTCCCAGATTCATTCACCAAGCCTTGCAGCTCCCCTTCGTCTTCACTTAACAACACAGTATCATCTGCAAACAACAGTACAGGGAGTTTCCAAACACTGCACTCTCTCACTAGGGTCACCCCAACATCCACTGCCCTACCTTGTATCTCTTTTATAACACCATCCATGTACAGATTGAACAACCACGGAGACATGACACATCCTTGTTTCAATCCAACCTTCATTTAGAAAAATTCACTCAGCTCGTTATCCACACACACTGCAGCCTTGGCACCCACATACATACTCTTCACGGCCTTCAACAACTTCCCATCTACTCCATATATTCTTAATACTTTCCACAAACCCTGTCTATCCACCCTGTCATATGCTCTCTCCAAATCCACGAAGGCTGCATACAACTTTATTCCCTTCTCTAGAAACTTTTCCACTAAAGATCTGAGAATGAATATCTGATCTACACAACCTCTTCCCTTCCTAAAGCCTCCCTGTTCTTCTCCAACTAATTCCTCTGTTATTTCCCTAACTCTGTCAATAAGTATCCTACCATATACTCTTCCTATTACACAAAGAAGACAAATGTCTCTATGATTACCACACACTTCTTTTTCCCCTTTTCCTTTGTACAGGGGAATAATTATACCTGACATTCAGTCCTCCGGGACTCAACCTTCCTCCCAGGCCAATCTGCTCATCTTCCACATCCATTCTATTACTGTCTTTCCCCCACGTTTCAGCATTTCACCACACACTTCATCGATTCCTGGGGTTTTCCCCATTTTAACTTTCTTCGTTGCTTCCACAACATCCATCCTACTGATTTATTCCTCTCTTCTCACATCCCTCCTCCTTCCAGCCATTCCCTAGTCACTTATACTTGCATTAGTTTCATTCTCAATGTCCAACAATTCATTAAAGTGTTCTCTCCATCTGCTCACTTTTTCTCCCTTCTGCACTAGTAATCTACCATTTTTATCTTTCACTCCCCAGCTAACTTCTTAGGCACCCTGTTTAACTCTCTTTACTTCTTTCGAGAAAATTTTCTTACATTCTCTCCACGTTACACTCAAATTCCTTCCAAGTTCCTCATCCACCGCCTTCTTACTCTCTCTTACTAATCTTTTCACCTCTCTCTTCCTCTCTGCATATAACTCTCTCTTCCGTCTCTCAACTTCTTCGACGCCCCTGCTTCTCATCCACTCATTATGTTTTCTTCTTTTGTGCCACAGCCTATCTCTTCAGTCCACCATGATGTTCCCTGCATTCCCTTTCGTCTTCTCTTCATCCCTCACACCACCTCACATGCTGCACAGATTTCTTTTGTGAATATCTTACACACACTTTCCACGTCCCCCACTTGCTCCAATTCATATCTACCAAATCGCTCCTCCACTTCATTCTTATATTCTGCCTTTTTTCCATCCTCTTGTAACTTTTCTACCCTCCTTTTAAGAAATACTTCCTCTTGTCCGTCCCTTCTGCTATTTCTCTATTTTACACCAAGTGGTCGTCTGAAAGTCCACTCCCGCAACCTCTATATACTCTTGCATCCATTATACACCTTCTCATCCTTTCATCCACACACACATGATCAGTGATTGCCTTCCGTTCATTCAGTTCACCATCCACCCGTCTCATCACTAGTCACGTACGCCTATGGATCATTTTGTGCCTGAAGAGGGTATTGGCTATCACCAACTCCCTCCCGGCACAAATGTCCACTAAAGCACTGCCATTCTCATCCATCTCTGCAGGCACACCCCACTCAGCAACTACTCCACCCACCTTCACATTCGCCACTTTTCCATTCATATCTCCAGTCAAAAACACTCTCTCATTCCTTTCAAACTTTCCCATGCACACTTCAACATTTGTCCAGAACTCTTCTCTCACTCTACTTGCACGATCTTGTGTTGGCGCATACATGTACACAATCGCCCACAGTTGTAGTCCAACTTTCACTCTTACCCACACAATCCTAGTGCCAACTGCTCCATGCTCTCTAATATTCCCCTTCCATCTCTTACTCACAACAATACACACTCCTTCTTTTGCCCTCTCATTCTTATCTACTCCCGCGCGTATACCCCATCCATACTCCCATTCTCCCACACTCTCACCTCGCCATTTAGTTTCTGTTAATTAACATACATCCACACACATCCACATACCGCATACATCCACAGTTAATCCACATACATTCTGAACACATAAAGCTAAACACATTTTATTCCTTAGATGATCATTGATTGGATATCCTTTATCTACTTGTGGTTTTCTACAGGGTTCTCACAGTGTCCCGTTACCCATGTTACGAGATCGGAACATAGAGTTAGCGTACGTCCACACCAAGGTTACGTAACCTACGTAACAGTGACATATTACAAAAACAAGGTTACGCGAAGTTACTGCACGTTCCGGAACACTGTCAGGAACATTACCACACACCCAGTGGTAGCCGTGGCCTGGTTACAGAACTCCATAAATGTTCCGGAACTGTTTCAAAACATACCATAACATGTTACTGTAACCTTGTTCCGTAACACAAAGTTATGGAATATTCGGCAGTGTGGACATACCCTTATTCATACACTGAACAGCAGAGACCTGTTATTGCGTGCATCTCATAATATGTAAAACATGTTAGAGAGTAACTTGTAATACGAATACAAGAGGTAGCGGGACTATTCATGGCCGTCCTGTATGTCATAATATGTCGGCCTAACTCGGCCATAACGCCACGACCGTCGGGAAGAAATAAAGGTTACAAACAGTAGACTATATGGGTACGTTTGAGGAAGGTGATTATGTCTCAATTATTATAATAATAATATCTCAATAATTATAGTAGCTCAGTGCATGTTTAAGTATTTTAATTATCACTGCCATTTAAAGTGGCGCCTATATGAATTAGGTTCAGTGAACCCTTGACCACCAAGAATGAGGTTTCGGGTAACGTAAAGGTACGTATACACTGAGGTTACGTAACGTACGTAACAGAAACATGTTACAGTAACAAGGTTATGCGAGGTTACTGCAGGCTACGGAACCCTGTCAGGAACTTACTAGAACCAACCCATAGTCCACACTGCTGTATGAGGTTACAGAACAGTTAACGTGAAAATGTCGAAGGAAAAGGCGGTGTTAGCCAGTGCGTGCTACGTGGTACTGAACATATTGACGAAGAAAAAGCGTAATAGGAAAACATGGGTGGGAAAAATGCTGATCGAGAGACGTGAATGCGGTGGACCTAAAATTATGAGGGATCTGTCAACTGATCAAGAAGGATTCAAAAACTTTACAAGGCTAAGCTATTCAGATTTTGAGAACAGTCTGTCGCTGGTGGGAGCTAAAATTTGTAAGAAAGACACAAATTTTCGTCAAGCAATTACTCCTACTGAAATACTTTTGGTGACATTACGTTATCTTGCTACTGCTGATTCGTTTACAAGCCTGATGTACCTCTTCAGAATCTCCAAACAGACAATCTCCTTTATAGTTGCTGATGTATGTACAGCAATTATTGAGGCGCTAGCAGATTATGTTAAGGTGAGTTAATAAAAGCCTTAAAACATCACTTATTTATGAAGAGTTGACCTAATGATTGAGGCGGCTTGCAATCCTGATGGACCCAGGATCGAATCCCGGCTGGGGCAGGGAACAGTTTAAGGATTTGAATTTCCTTAAAAAAAAAAAAAAAAAAAACAGACTTTCCTGATCTACCAGATGACCCGCCGACATGTCGTAAAAGTACCCCAGCTACTACCAGTACATCAGTCCTGTATGAGACAGCCCTAGCATGTGTTCAATATGGACCGTGGGTGGTGACATGTGGAGGTGTAGGAGGACTACTGGGCCTTGGGATAGGCCACTGCCCCCAAGAAATAGGCCTTGGGCCTCTACCCAGAGTCGGACACGTAAAAAAAAAAAAAAAAAAAATAAAAAAAAATTTATCCACACTTTCCTTCACATCTTATGAAGTGCATGTGCATTAGACAGGTTTACTTGTTCCGTGTTCATTTTAAGTACACCCACGCACCAAAGTTTCTGTACCCCCCTCGGTGGCAGGAAGTGGAAGTCAGGGTTAGAGAGAGGAGAGGCGAACGAACAACCGAGAGTGGTAGTTTGGTCTGAGCTATGAGGCGAATGGTGAGAAACTTAATGAAACTGGATTCGAAACATTTCCATGCTGTTCACCCGCAAAACATTTTGCGTTCGTGACATATATAGCATATATTATAACATAGACTGCTATGTTATCATGGAGTCCTGTGAAACTGGTCTAGACACGACTCATCTGTTTCGGATCCTCATCATACAAATAAAGCACCGAACCAATGGGGTGCTTCTGAAAAGCCTAGTATTCCGGTAGATGTCACCACCATAGGGACAAACACATTCCCCGCGCTGTTTAAACAGCATATTTTTCTTTGTTAAATATATACACTCTTGTGTGAAGCTGTGAATCATAGTAATGTCGTATACCGTAATATAAATAATACAAATAGAACACGTATATATAACGTAGCGTGAATTGCTTATATTTATCATAAACGGAAATTAAAATATCATTGATGGCATGTGATGGTAACCCGCCATTTCAGTGGTCCTATATTATTTAATTTCTGCTACATTTAGTGCAAGTTAGGTTCTTAATACATAGTTTGTTCAGACTGTTTGTGTATATTACGCCTAGTGAGTATCTTGACTCATTCAGTCTCTATGTGGGCAGAAATTTAATGTTGAGTAAATACTGGGACTCAACATTTTGCACACTCCCTTCACGCATGCGCACAAGACAATCCAGTGCTTAAGGTTTTTCACGAGAGGTTTGTTTTCAAAGTAAACGCACAAGGACTGATGCTTGAAATAATACAATTTTCACTACTTATTGTCTGGTTAGGTTAGATAAAGTAAGGTACCGTAATTGCTTTGGAGGATCTGAGGGGGCAACACCACGGCCTTCTCAAATCGTGGCAACACGGGTCTTGTGGTGTGCATGGGTGAAGGGAGTGAGCAAAATGTTGAGTCCCTGTATTTACTCAACATTAAATTTCTGCCCACATAGAGACTGAATGAATCAAGATACCCACTAGGCGTAATTAACAGTCTGAACAAACTATGTATTAAGAACCAAACTTGCACTAAATGTAGCAGAAATTAAATAATATGGGACCACTGAAATGGCGGGTTGCCATCACATGCCATCAATGATACTGTATTTTAATTTCCGTTTATGATAAATATAAACAATTCACGCTAAGTTATAGAGTATATACATGTTCTATTTGTATTATTTATATTACGGTATATGACATTACCATGACTCACAGTTTCACACAACAGTGCATATATTTAACGAAGAAAAATATGCTATTTAACCAGCGCGGGGAATGTGTTCGTCCCCATGGTGTCGACGATGGGACAGGGAAAAATGTGGTTATCAGCTACACAGACGTAAGGACAATCAGATTTATTATTATACAGATTTATAGTAGATTATCAGCAGAAGTAGCAGTTGTGGTGTTGTGAGGGAAATTAGACACAGTCAGTGGGAAAAGGAGGGTTAGTAGTGGCAGTGTCAATAATGATAGTAACAGATTCAGCAGTCTTATGCTAACATTATTTGTGTGGAAGTGATGATGTGACGAATAATATAATACAGTAGGCGTTATAGGACCGGATGACTAGAAACCCCCTAAGGAATATAACGGCACGCAGTAAGAGGATACCGGAAAGTAACAGTAATAGAAGGGACAGAGACAGAAGGAAAATAATGCACGTATGAGGTGAAGCAACAGTAAAGGCCTGGATAACAAAGCGGATGAGGATACCACAACTGTATCTTCGTTGTCTCAGTTATTTTCTGTTGTTTACTTCTAATTTGGTGAATGCTCTCCGCTGCCCATCACAGTGTGGTTTATTCGTCCACATACAGTACAATAATATTAACATTTGTAAACCATCCCCACAGCTACTGTGGGAATCAGCATTAAAATCACAATCATTCTACAGTATATTATAGCTATAGACAATCCAGGATTAACATATTCACAAAAATTATCGCTGACCAGTCGCAGCTTATATATAATTGGTTCGGTGCTTTATTTGTATGATGAGGATCCGAAACAGATGAGTCTTGTCTAGACCAGTTTCACGGGACTCCATGATAACATAGTAGTCTATGTTAAAATACATGCTATTTTTGTCACGAACGCATAATGTTTTGCAGGTAAATAGCATGGAAATGTTTCGAATCCAGTTCCATTAAATTTCTTACCATTCGCCTCATAGCTCAGACCAAACTACCACTCTCGGTTGTTCGTT
The DNA here is from genome assembly GCF_032717465.1 of Coenobita brevimanus. Classification (NCBI taxonomy): domain Eukaryota; kingdom Metazoa; phylum Arthropoda; class Malacostraca; order Decapoda; family Coenobitidae; genus Coenobita; species Coenobita brevimanus. The sequence continues at coordinate 8,812,958 of NC_136993.1, read as the reverse complement.
CGCCTGCCCTAACTCAAACCCTGACTTCCATTTCCTGCCACCGAGAGGGATACAGAAACTTTGGTGTGTGGGTGTACCTATATGTGTAATCCGCATTAAAAAACTTCACACTTTGTCAAGAATAGTGTGAACATACTGTGTGACCATCATATCTAAAAATCTACGTTCAAAATCTCTCTCTCTCTCTCTCTCTCTCTGGCTGGCTGGCTGGCAGCATGGCTGTTTGTCTATATATTGTAAATGCTTGAATCAATTACCACTGCGTACAGTTGGCGTAAGTACATATATGTATTATATAAGATTAGTCCACTACTACCCTTAGGTAACAAACGCACATATGAATAATAAGTGGGACTGAGACGCAGTAGTAGTTAATGAAGGAAATCAATTATCCAAAATACAATGTACTGAAAAGCATATTTAATATTCTTCAACTTAAAAGATTCAGTTAATACACAAAAATCCCGACATAACTGACATGGCACATGTCTCGTGATACAAAACCATATAATTTAACAACCATATACAGTATATGAGTGTACAATCCAGTAATACCATTTGGTCAATGAACGAAATAAGTTATGTAATAATTTTAATTATGAGGTACAGTGTAGGCTACCTATTGCCCATAAAAAAAAAACAATAATTGTTATTAGTAGAACATATATGTTGGCTCTGGGTAAACAACTCAGTAGCATCCTGAGTTCATTGCATGTGCTTCTTTCCAATGAATATCCCCTAGAAGAATTTCGTCTAACTGATATTCATTAATTCTACCAAATATGTTTACGTTTTATATGTGATCTAATTATCTGCTGTTTGCAAATGCGATTCATTAGTCTCTTTAGGCTGTAGGAGGCATAAATCATATGCATCACAATAATGTGCGTGTTCAGAGTGATGACGAAGAGGTAGTAGAGAATGATGGATAGGAGTCAGGGGAAGAAGATGGCTGGGAGTGATGCGGTGGACACTCTGTAAAGTGATGTGGAATGAACCATAGAATGGTGCATATGTACTGGTCTGTTTGAGGTGGTCCACTAGTAACTGGGTGGCACATATTGCGCCAGTCCTTGAGGTCGAGTCATATCATCATACATGCCTAATTCTGCCTCAAACAGAGCACTGTTAATGACGTGCTGCACAACCGATAATGATGTGTTTGGAAGTTTCCTCAACTTCACTGCAACATTTTCACCAAACACTGTAAAATCAACTTTATCAGACATGTTTCCGGCAAGATTTTTCGATATGGTATATGCTTCCTCTAGTCGTGCATCACAATTCCTTGGCTCTGCTGGTTTTGGAGATATATCGTGGTATATGGCATTTTGTACGGCGTCCCCCTCACCAGTTGTGCTGGCAGAAGCCTCACCTCTTTACGCAGGTACCACAGGCTCCTGAAGGATATTAAAAAAATAATGAATGACAGTGTGCTTCGACAGGGTTTTACAAGAGCTTCCTTTATTAATGTCGAATGTATATAACCGTTTAGAAAACAGTTCCCCCTTGAACAGTGTGACAATGAGCCATTTACGGCGGAAGCAACGGTAAAAATATTTCAAAAAATATATATACCCATTCTATTAAGAGTACAATGCTGAAACAATTACTGAATTTAACCTACAACATTTCCATATATTCAGTGTTAAGCAAATCTAATTTTAAATAATAATATGCTTTATTATATTTTGACATGTTATGTACGTATGATTGTACTTGGCATGAATGTAGCCTACGTACATATTTTTGCAGGTACCACACACACAAGAGGAGTGGACTGCTATTCAAGATGGGTATGATACAAAATGGAATTATCCCCACTGTATAGGGAGTATTGATGGCAAACGTAAATCTGGTGGCACCGAATAATAGTGGTAGTTTGTATTACAACTACAAAGGATCGTACAGCATCGTACTTTTAGCAGTTGCCAACGCTCACTACAACTTCATATACGCTGACGTAGGGTGCCAAGGAAGAGTAGCAGATGGAGGGGTCTTCCAGAACGCATCATTTTATAGGGATCTCGTGATGGGAAACCTTAATTTGCCAGATGCTCAGCTCCCTTCCAGGAAGGGCAAAATCCTGTGCCATCGGTTCTGGTAGCTGACGACGCATTTCCGTTAAGAAGTCATATAATGAAACCATACCCAGGGAGTTTTGATAGGAGAACATCTCAGCGCATATTTAATTATAGATTGTCATGAGCACGCCGTGTTGTTGAGAATGTGTTTGGCTTCATGGGTGCTATATTTAGGGTGTGTCGGAAACCCATACCTTTACAGCCTGATAAAGCTATGAAAGTGGTATTAACCTGCATTTACCTCTACAATTACCGCAGAAGGAACCAAGAATCACAACGCCAGTACTGTCCTCCGGGAACGTTCGACCACGAGTCTGTACACACAGGTGATATACTGCCAGGGTTATGGAGACAGGAAGGGGTACGTGGTGCATTGGAGGATCTACATAGGGTTGGTAGGAACATTTCAGATGAGGCAAGGAACATCAGGGCAGAGTTCACCACATACTTCAATAGTGATTCTGGAAGGGTGCCCTGGCAGGGCAGACTGGCATAGAGCACATATTGTACATGGCCATATGTTTAAATGAAAATGCTGGACTTCGTAAATTATTATTGTTCCTCTATTAACTTTCATTGATATCACGTACTTTGTATGTACATGTGTGTAAGTTGTGATACTTATGTGAATGTAAGGGCTAATAAATACAAAATACGCAATACTTGTTTTACTTACATCCTCCTTTTTGCCCGAAGTGTCCATGGTTTCCCTTGGAGAATTAGATGACGAAAGGAACTTCAAGAAATCATAGGCAAACCATTTTGACGATATTTGGCCGTCAGTTCCATTTCCAGATTTTCTGTTTATGGCATCTACTTTGGCTCTTTCACGATGATATTGTCTCTTGAGATTGTGAATCTTTTTTCTACATCGTCTTTCGTACAATTTAGTATTTCTGCAATTTTCATCATCGCGTATCTTTTCTTTATCTTGTTTTTGTAATTTGTGTCGCTCGCATCCCACAGTAAAGGTTGACCATGCAGTAATTCAATAAGGTGGATTACTCTTTCCTGGGACCACTCCATAGTAAAGGATCACTCGGGACTGGCAGAACAGGTTCACAGGTACTCACGTGATCACCTCTTGTGAGGTTCCGGATCAAATGTTTGTGTAGCCTTGGCAACCGACCTGCTTATAGTAATTTACGTAATAAATAATGACCATGACATTTGATATCTGCGGCCAGGTTATGGAACATGTTACATGTTATTGCATACCCAGTGATAGCTGCTGTGGCTGGTTACATAACACCGAAATTGTTTCGAAACATATCATAACACGTTACTGTAACCGTGTTCTGTAACCAAAAGTTACGGAACATTCGGCAGTGTATACATACCCTAAGCCATATCATTCTATGGTTTTTGTTGTTATCCAAAATATTCTAAAACACGGATGGTAAACTATTTTTTATTTCCTTATAAAAACAAAATTTTCCTATTCCTAGCCCATTATGAGAAGCACGAGTATTCATGGGTCTGCTGCCTATCGGTTTGGGTCAGTGATGGAGGGATGACCAAACAACGATACACCCTCCAGTAAAGGTGAAAAGGGGCGTAACTCCTCCACCGAAACTGTATCATGATCTTCATTCCCGAATTATACCTTAGGGAATGGTGTTTTTTTAATATGTGTATTAGCGATTAAAATATGGTTTGTCATGAACCAGATTGACTTTGAGATGCTCCAGTATACTGATTTATTTGCTCTCAGGTTGGTCTATCGTCTCTTAGTGTAGTGTTTCAAGTATCAATTCATCCCACAGAAGTGTTTGTTTCTTGATCTTTTGTTCGTGGACAACTATGTGTGTGTGTTACGTTTTCTCGTTGTTCTAGTAACTGTGAATTGTTACTGGGTAATTCAAACGCTGTCTCCTCTGGCAATAAAATTGGTGTTACAAACATCCCGTAATAGTACTAATCACTAATTAAGAGGCACAGTTTGCTAAGGAATGTTGCCATGAAACACTTATTTTATATATATGTGTTCACTGTATAGATAACGACAACGATATGAAATATATATATATATATATATATATATCATCATCATCATCCTCAGCCGTTGAGGTCCACTGCAGGACCGGCCTATCCCCACCGAAGCAGAGACGATACAGCCAATGTATCTCAACCAAGTGGCTTAGGCTGTCTGGCAGCGACTGTATGTAGGATGAGAAGGGCTTGAAAGTGTAATATTAGTGTTGTAGTGACTTTGGATGTGTGTGTAGTCTGTGAACCAAGTGTAATCGGCCCGCCTTAAGCCGATTGGGTGCAAGGATACTAGTATGCGACACTGGTTCAACCACAGCACCCCCTTGTGTCCGTCAAAGTAGCAAGTGCCTTGGTGAACGCTTCTCAAATTTTTTACAACTCTGGCGGGAGGCGAACCCGCTCTCACCAGCGTGCGAAACGCACAGTCTACCACTATACCACAGAAGCTCCATATAATATATATATATATATATATATATATATATATATATATATATATATATATATATATATATATATATATATATTGTTGGTACTAGTAAATAGTAAAGGACTTAATATAGATTACTGAGGATGGTGTATGTACATAAATTTGTATATAAATGAAGTGGTGTTTGTTACTAGAAGTAGTAAAATGTAAGAAAAAAAATAAGGAATTAAATGGCGTGTGAAAAGGCTATCTCAGGTTGTAACGTCATTCACTGCCTGTTTGTTTTTCCTATCCCTGTTCTCCTCAATATGTCTATCTTAAATGTTACTTTGTCTGTTGTAAATACGATATTTTTACTGTATATCTTGTTCAAAATGTTTATCATTCTTATATTATCAATACATCTCTATAGGATAGTGGTGATATTCATTTGTGAAATTTTAAACAAAAAAAGGGATTGTATGTTTAAGCTCCCTGGGAAAAATAGGCAAAAGTATATATAACCACTTAACAAATGTAGAATGATGTCACCCTTGGAGACTGAGCACCGTGGTGATGGATCAGCGGCGAGTAATGATGACTGTGTGAGTGAGGTGAGTGGTGGGTCAGGGCTGGTTCTGGCTGTGATGCTGCGTTGTGTTTTTCGTCACCACTGAATCGGTGCCATCTCCCTCCCTACTGCGTAGGTTGGTTTGCTGGAAGAATGTTGCTTGTAGATATGGCTTGTTTTGTGGCAGTCGTATATACTTGTAGTCTACCATGAATCGTAGAACTGAAGCTCGTAGCTGAATAGAATTGTCGTAGCTATATGCTGAATGTTGATAAAATCGTGCGGCGTAAGTAAATTTTATTGTGGTTCGTTGGTTCGCTGCTTACCACCGATGTCGATACATACTCATAGACAGATAGAGATTGTGAAGTTGGTTGTAATTGTAGATCATCAAACTACTGCCAGTAAAAAGTTGTAAGGCATCCTATGGCTCGAACATTGTCGTGGTTTTTATATTCTATTGTGATATTGTAGGCTAAACTGTAGAATCGCAGACGTGGTTCTTACGCTTACTACCACCAAAAATACTATCGTAGTCATCGCTGAGCTTTTCCAAAATTATGTTGAATTGTTGGGATTTCAAGGAGAGAATTTTCGTTGTACTTGTCATAGATGGCAGGAGAAAGATAAAGATGAGTCTGGGGTTTGATTGCACTTTACTTCTTCAAAAGGAGTATCTCACAAAAAGCAGTACTGAGGTGAGAGTGGTTTTATTGCTTGCTAACCCCACGCGCTTCTTCATGCCTCTCTGGGTTATTAGCTTGTTAACCCCGCATGCTCCTTCCTGCCTCTCCTCATTGTCTTTTCTCTCTCCTTACCCCTTTCCTGCCCTGTCTCTCCCACATTTCCCTTGTATATGACTGGTTCGTGTCACGCGAGAGGGTACGTGGAAAGGAACTCCCGAGACTGTGGAAAGCTCCCATCAGGAGTCACATTGTGCTGTGTGTGAAATTCCTAACTAGAGAATGTGCAAACGTTATTTCCCTCTAGCCCTCTCACTTAGGCATGACTTTTCTTCTTAACCTCTATATTAAATATATACGGTACTAGCTGTTATGTAGTGAGTTATGATATTTTAGTGTCTTGACAAAAGTACAGGTCGTAATGACGGGATTTTTGAAAATGTCCTTTCACTGTACTTCACTTCTTTCCATCTACAATATCAGAGACCACACCGACTTCACCATTCAGTATCGCGTTATTGTTGCCTCTAAGTGCTTTCATACTGAGACCAAAATCGACTTCTCTAATGACACAAATTATCTGATCGTGTAGATCTGGAAGGTGAATGAACAAAGGACATCTAGCTATTGTGGTATTTATTTATATATATATACATTTTTTCAATGTTACCTATATCATGTCTGACAGAAGTGGCCTATCCAGAACGTGTCTCAGAGAATGGGTTGTTCATTTTTTTTTTTTATCACAACCTACAAAATCGCACACAATTTGTCATCATAAATTCATCCCTATTTTATAACAGAGCTCGAGTAGGCGAGGCACAGCTTTTTTCAGTCAGTCATGGATTTCTGTGGTAGAGAACAACTGCAAATGATTCTTTGCTTTCTTGTACTCTATATATTAACAAATTAATGTTTACAGCATTATTATCAATGATTCCCAGAAAATCCTCAGGAAATAGGAGCTTCCGTAGAACCTTTATCTTCTCAGTTTACAAAGATGGACTTACTTCCGATTCCGGCCTCAACTTCATTCCTGGCGCATCCCTTTGAGTATACTTATCAGCAATGGAGATATCACTGACGTAGATACAGGAAACCCACTACCCACACTACCACAAACACAGCCATCGCTACATGAGCTCTCTGACCACACTGCAGAAGCCCCTCTACCTACACAACAGAAACCATTGCTGACACTGTCGGGATCTACCCTGTACAGTGCCATGACAATGACGGCAGCACTGTGTTACATCTCGAGACATGGATGTACACATGTTGTCAATCCACTTACCGTTTTTTTTTTTTTTTTCCTACGTCTTTCACAGTTGATCCCATTATACTGGAGGGTCATGTCAAGAAAGCTACATTCATCATTCAGGACTTAGAATTCTGTTTTGAAAGCGGAACGTAAATGAAACTGTGCAGCAGCAGGCTGGGTAGGATTTAATCTACCTTGGGAACATAGAGATTTAATAAACTTTATTACTACACGTAAAAAGCATAAGATCCTGTTAAATATAATTTTTCTGCATAATAACTGTTAACAGAGTTCATCAAGAGTCGCTACACTTTCAAACATTTCTCCTAATTTGAGTAAAATCCATCTTCTGTCTGTGGGGTCAGTCTTTGGTGATGTGTTGTTCTCTTGCGGAGCAAGACACAACTCGACGAGAAACGCCAGGAGGGCAGAGAGGTGGCTGACGCCAAGGATGTAGAAGACCCCTTGCATGTGCTCTACATTTAGGGGCAAAACTCGGAACACCTCAGTCTCGCTGTCTGTTTCTTCCTCCTTGTTGGTCTCTTTCTGCTCCATCCGGTTCTCCTGCCAATAAAATGTATGATTTATTATGCCTCACCTCCCTTGTTTGTTTGTGGTAAAGATAAATATATCAGTCCCATTCATTAATGTGGATAGTACCATATCTTCATGCTGTAACATCTCAGCCTCAGCGCTCGGTGTTCTACCATCGTTGGTTTCATGCCAACATCCACTTTACTTCATTCGACCAATATACTTTCCACTTCCTGGCATTTACCTCTCGTTTGCCTTTGCATCTTGGTAGATGGAACCTTCTAAAAATTCCAACCTATCTCCATTCACACACACACACACACACACACACACACACACACACACACACACACACACACACACACACACACACACACACACGCAAAAAACACATGTAACTTGCAATACTGTGGTGATAGAAACACCGTGTACAAACAGCTAGATAAGGAGTTTATTACAAGCTCACAGTAAAACCAATACACCAGTCTTGTATGAGACAGCCCTAGCATGTATTCAGTATGGATGGTGGGTGTTAGCGCCGAAGTGGTGACATGTAGAGGTGTGCGGTGTGTAGGAGGACTACTGGGCCTTGAAAGCAGGCTGTGAAGCCTATGCCCAAGGAGATCGGTCACATAAAAAAACAAAAAAGAAAAAAAAAAAACAGTCTACCCTTCCTCGACTGTCTGCTAAGAACTGATGCAATAACGCCGTCTTCAGGCGTGGGAAAGGAGTGCTGGACCTAGCAAGATTAAGTGGGGGCATGTATGCATTGGGGGGAACATGGATACATCGGGGGGAGACATATTGGGGAGGGCGTACACTACTTCCCCGGGTAGCTGAGACGGTGTCTCCTGACACCGGGAGTTAGAAATGGTGTTTGATTATAGGAGTAAGGCAGGACCGGGAGGTTTGTACAAGGGATAAGTATGATACAGGGGCAGTAGGGGAGACATGGCCATGTTGAAGGGAGGGAATTAGGAGGATATATACATATAAGATATACAAGGATTAATAGGTACAATTCCAGTATGGGTCGAAGGTATATATAAACATAATGGGAATTACACAATAAATAGTTTGATACATGATAAACAAGGAGTAGATATGAGAGTTATATTGTTGTTCTTTTTTTTTTTTTTTTTTATTTATTTGTATTTTCTGTAGAATACACTGTCACTCAGTAATGCATGAAAGAAATACCATCATTTTCTAGTAGGCAGAGTGCTGTTCACAGTTTGGTTAATTGTCAGATGGCAATGGTAGTCACTGAATGCGAGGGCACTAAGTACGGGGAGTTTCTACTGTACGTGTGTAGGGCGTACTATGCCTGTAGCGACTCTACAGATTTCCTCGAAGTCGATCGTTCCATTTTTCTGACACAACAATGCACTGCACAGATGATGAGTAGAAAACCTATGAAAGTGATAACCACAGGGGGAAACACAACTGTTGGATGAACCCATGAACGGCTGAAGGCCAGAGAAAATTGATCCATAATGAAATCACTGTCATTGAGGAAGGTGAGCATGCGCAAGTGAGGGGAGGTGATGGTAATGTTGGCAGATGGTAGGGTTGAAGGCATGTCGATTGGTTGAAAGATGTCATAGGAGTGTTTACAGAACAGCTTGGTGATAGCTGAGTGGCGTGGGAAGTGATGACGGACCCTGATTTGGCGGTCACAATAGTCAGGTGCTTTGTAGAGACCACTAGCGGGGACGGAGCGAACGGAAGAACCAGGACACATGATTGTGAGCAGAGATGGGAACAGCAAAGAAGAAATACTGGACATGGTTGAGGTGAGCATGGTGGACCGGGACGTCAGGAGCTGGGACAAAAGGACAGGCCGAGTAGATGGAATAGTTGCGAACTAAAGCAGATCTCACAGGGTGTAGCACTGCTAGGGAAGATAGCGAAAAGGTGGGCAGCACAGAGACGAGAGGTCGGAGTAAGGGAGGAACATTGCTGAGGTCTGTGGAAGAAAGGAAAGGCAACGGAAAGATGATCAGTGGGAGAGGAGGAAATATTCTGAAGGAACAGATACCTGTAACAAGGAGTTGTTGAGGCAGGAAAGGGAAGGGAATGATGTGGAAAAGGTTAAAGGTTATGGCAGAACTGGAGAGGAATATGGACGACGACGTATGTAGTGAGAAGAGTGGCTTCGAGAACAGGATAATAATATTCAAGGGAAGAGTAAGGGAGGACTGGGGAGAGACTCTAAGGTGGAGTGAGCTCCACTCCAGGACAGAGACGGAGAGCTGAGACAGGTACCAAGTTGGCAGTGACACGTCCATTGATAGCATCGACCAGGATACGAACCAAGGTAGAGACTTGAAAAGAGACAGGAGAGAACAGTCAACGGCCAGTTGGAGATTATCCATGTTGAGTTTGAGGTAGAAGAACTGAGAGGAATAACGTTGAGATCTGAAAGGTGGCGTTGTAAGATATCGGTGAAATTGTTTAGAGTGGACGTGACTTCATTGAGTTGGGTTGTGAGCTTCGGTAACATAGTGTGTTGGATTTTAAGGACTCGGCGTTTGATTCTAGGGCTGAAGCTAAATGAGTGAGATCAGATTTGAAGCCAGAAATGTCACGGGCTGTAGCAACGCCAAACAAGCCACTCAGAATCTCACCGTCGAAGTCGGAAGAGACCTCGTTTCACACGAGAACGACCCACGGGTGTCTGAATGGAAAATGTGTCATTGAGCTCAGTGAATCTGTTACTTATGTATTGCAACTGCCAGGAGAGTGGGAGGAAAGGTTATAGAGATACTTATTCGGGTTGTGTGTCCCCATGAGGGCCGTGAGATGGTTCCTGGTTCCGTGGAGCTGGTGCGCGTAGGCAGGTAGGGCAATGGCTTTACTGTCGGCCAGGGGCGCAAGATCGTAGCGCAAAGAGGCGATGTCGTCGTGTATCTTGTTGTATCACTAAAAATCCAAGGAGGCGGTCAGAATGTGATGGTTCGAAACACCGCTGCTACCAAATGTAACTTGCAATACTTTGGTGATAGAAACTCCGTGTACAAACAGCTAGATAGAGGAGTTTATTACAAGCCTCACAGTAAAACAGCTCTACCCTTCTCGACTGTCTGCTAAGAACTGATGTAATAACGCCGTCTTCAGGCGTGGGAAAGGAGTGCTGACCTAACAAGATTAGTGGGGGCATGTATGCATTGGGGGGGAACATATATACATCGGGGGTAGACATATTGTGGAGGGGGTACACACACACACACACACACACACACACACACACAAAATCATTCTGTACTTCACTTCCCACTCAACAATTGATGTTTTATCTACACTATATTTTTCATATCTCAGTACTTACAAACACAAGTTCGTTCCCACTGTTGAGTCTACCGTATATTTCTTTAATATCCACATATCAGAGGATAATAAAGGACTGTTCATGTACCAATCAGACGTAATCAATAATCATAAAGTGAGAATAATTGTTGGTAAGTCTTTATTTAGATCTTACTAAGTAAAAGCTATCTCCACTCTGATTTTATACCATTTTACCAAAATGGAGAATAATAGGAGATTTGAAACTAACAAATATTAAATCTTAAAACATATAATGAGAGAAACTACTTGCTTCTAAAGAGCACAGGCCACTCCAAAAATAATAATAATAATAATAATAATAATTATAATAATAAATAAAACATTATAATAATTATTCCATGTGATTCTATTACACTGTGCCTAATTCCTAGGATTATCTTTTAGCCCAGTGTATTTTTTAAAAAATCGTCTTACACACACACTCACACACACACACACACACACACTGATGTTTACTATATAAAATGTGAAATAATGCAGCAATACAGTTTGGAAGGAGAATATCAGTGCTTCCAGGTCTTTTTTCGGTTTTGCTAGGCAGCAAAGATGGTCTCCTCCCTTTCAAATCCCAAACAACACACATATATTATCATAACAGAAACTGACTGTGTGTTTCGACAACGCTATCATTTTTTTCTTAAATAACAGAACAGAGGAAAGAAAAACAAATGAATAAAAAAAAATCCATTACATCAGATTACTGGCGTCCTCCATTCATAAAAAAATCTGTAACAGTTCGACTTGAACAACTGTTGGTTGAAGTTTGGGGGACAACAACTCCGGGG